>NC_056739.1:1297695165-1297737665 GCF_019279795.1 Protopterus annectens
TAATGCCTAACAAACAGCTAGCAATATTTTAGATATAGTGTGATATAAATGGACATTGACAATGAATTTCCCTGCTTCCCACTAAGGTATATCATACCATGCCCGTCAGTAACATGCAGATCTTTCACTTATGAAAATATGAACACAGATATGAAAATATGAATAATAAGTAACAAACAGAAATTAATTTCTCTACTACAGCACATCCTAGACTAACAATATTGGTCTTGATCTTTTAATAACTCCTTGCACTTTCTAATGCTGCCTATTATTAGCTGGTAAGTTGCTTTGTTAAAGAAGCCAGACCCAAAAGGTCTGGGCACCATAAGGAACTATGGGTATGAACCAGAAATATACAAAAAAGTATTTTATGTTTGAATGAGTTACTATATTAAAGTCAGCTAGCAACATTTCTATTCCTTTTTCTTGTTTTTTATTATTTTTATTTTCACACATTAAAACCCATATTGCTTTATGATCAGAAAATTCTACAGTCCACACATTATTTCTTTCATATCTTTTGAGTACTTTTTCCATTTTAAATACACCACTCTGACAAGTTCATTTTCTTTTTTCCCTAATATTAAAACTTGCCATTTAAAATCTTTTTTTCGTAACTTTGATGTCTTGATTTATATTTCATTTTTCTTTCCTTAAGTTACAATTATAGTCACCTATCATAATTAGCATATTCACAACCTCAAAGTTTTTATCTCTACAGTCATTTTTCCATCTATCATATTCTTATATGCTAAGTTACACACATCCCAGAATTCAGCAAACTTTCGTGCAAGAATAGCTTATTCTTGCATGGAACAAACCATTCCCATGCAGCACAACAGCATGCCATGCATATTCATGAGGGTGTGCTGCCGTGCTGTAAAATGGACACAGTTCTGTGTATGAGTGCAGGGGGTGTGTCTGATAGCAGTGCTTTCACAATACACACACCCACTACACACTAAAATTGCCGTACTGCAATTTAAATCAAGAGAGAATGCTCGTAACACCCCCAACCTGTCAGGGTAAGAAATATGGACAAAGCCATAAGAGACAATCATCCCTACAAAGCCAGAAAGTGGATAGAATAGCAGGTTTAGCATAAGCATGAATATACGGCAGGGTACAAAGCACATAACACACACCTCCCAACCCTTCAGAGTAAGGAATCTGGACAAAGCCATAAGGGACAATCATCCCTACAAAGCCAGAAAGTTGATAGAATAACAAGTTCAGCATTAGCATGGATATTCTGAAGGGTACAAAGTAAAAAACACAACAAATAATTTTTTTTCACATATGCAATTAAGCTTAAGCGTAACTGTGCAGATGTGCTGTTGCTTAGCTATGCTTAGCCCAGCTGAAATGGCAGGATAAGTTAAAAAGCAATAAACATGCAGCACAAGCAATTGTGTAGCCATTAGAATGTATGCCTTGCATGTAGTTATTCATGGTTCGAGCCTCACCAAAGCCATTTCCATTTTGTATGTGTGAACATTGCAATTTTAAATTATTTGTATCTTTATGTAGGAAGTAACTTATTTTTCTCAACCAGATTAGTGTATTTGGTCAAGATGTAAGGTGTCAGTGTAATAAAGTAGTGAAACCCCCATATAAACGCAAGTGCCCCATACAGTATAGTCACACAAGAATAAATGTAATTACAGCACATTGGGGGATATTAGGGAAGGTAAATAAATCTATATAATGTAATGAATGATGAATCAATCCCATACCGGTGGTAGTCCAATAAAATAAAACATAAGCAATGCTAAGCATTGCACAGCTATGCTGATCGGGTGTAAGCATTGTGCACATATGAATACTAAGCAATGAGTAGCCCAGTTAAGTGGATTTGCCCATTGGTAAGCACTGCCAAACCTACCCCTTTAAGCACTGCCAACCTTAGCTAAGCAGGTTTGCCCATAGCTTAGCTTAGCCTCAGCATTTTCAAAATTGTCCAATCATGGCAAAGGGCCGGAAATTGGCTGTATTTATACCCCGCAGGTGGGAATACAGCTCATAACTGGTTGTAGCTCTCCACTGTAGGCAGTATGGCAGATACTGGAGAGGGCATAAGCTTTTGGGTGCAGCGCTGGGGCATAAAGGAGTCCAAGGTCATGGTAGAACTCCTGGTAAAAAAACATAACATGAGACTGCTGAAAAATCAGTACCAGGTCTTCCAATATAACACGGAATCCTGGGAAAGTCTAGCCCATGATCTCACAAGTGCTACTGGTATCCCTTGGACTGATGAGCAGGTCTGGCACCACTATGCCAATTTGAAATGGAGGAAGAGGGAGCTCTTGGAACAGTGGGTCCAAGAAGCAAGAGAGAGGGGAGATGTCCCAGCAGTTAAGTATTCATAGCAATAACTGTTTACCAAAGTCCAGCCTGTGTATGCGATGGATAGGCATGCATAAATGTTTCTCTATTTTCATTACAGTTTCAGCTGAGTGGGATGTGAACTTGGAAGCCCATGCCTGTGGGTTGCAAAGGCTGCATCTCGAGGCTGGTGAGTAACATTCCTGTTTGTAGTAGTCATACCAAATAAATATAAAAGAGTAAACTGTCACTTGGTAGTATAAAAAATGGGTATGGTTTGTACTGAATATACCAGACAATATCGACCAAAAATGCACAAATGTCCACAAACTGTAGGAAAACAAAGTCAGCACTCCTGGAACCGCACACTTCAGCAACTGAAGTAAATGAGTAGTAGAGAGAGAGAGAGAGAGAGAGAGAGATGGATAAAGGCAGCAGGAATCACCCCTGCAGTACCAGCCTATAAATAATTCCACAACTTTTGACTGCAGAACATGGACTGAAGCTCCAAAGGTTATTTTCATATTCATAAAGGATGCACACATCTCCAGAGTGGTAGACCAATATTATGCATTACAGATCCTGCAGGTGTAGCTGACAATGGGTAGGACAGTGGTTCAGGCTGTAGCCTGTGATAGGTCCCCATACATTTCCCAAGACTCATGCTCCATGTCCATAAACACCCTGGAGAATATTAGTGTCCAACCTAACACTATTGTACTGGTTGACTTCAACTACCCCACCATTAAGTGGGAAAGCTACTCATGTACCGGTGCACACGCCCATCACATTGACCTGGTCCTTTCTAACATGGGCGACTATTGCTCGACACCAATATCAACACCTCACTTGTTATATCTGAACACAAAGTAATCACCTTTGGAAATCCACAGCCATCCTACCCCCACTGTACAGATAACAACCATGAAAAGCCTTTCCAAAGGTAACTATGGCCTCATAAAAGCAGAGGTGGCTAACCTCACATTAGCCATGCAAATGGAGACTACCTGCATGACAGCTGAATCAAACAACAATGCACTATGAACACATACACAAATGCATGGATACCGCCTTACCCAATAGAACCAGGACCGTCACCTCCAAAAAAGGAAGCTGATCTGGTGGTCCCCTGCCATAAAGAATCTGTACAACAGAAGGAGGGAACCAATGTGGAATAAGATGAAGTCCCAAAACAGGAAATAAACCCTAATGAGTTTTAGGTGAAATGAGTTTTAGATGAAATGAAATTTAGTTGATTTGGTCTCAGTGAAATGAGTTTAGGTGAAATGGGTTTAGGTGAAGTGACACACACACACACACACACACATATATATATATATATATATATATATATATATATATATATATATATATATATATATATATATATATATATATATATATATATATATATATATATACACACACACACACACACAGTATATATATATATATATATATATATATATGCACATTTATATATATATATATATATATACACACACACACACACACACACACACACACACACGCACGCACACACACACACATACATACATACATACATACATACATACATGTGCAGATACATATATATGTGCATGCATATCCCAAAATGCCCATACAAACATATGCTGCTGATAGACCACCCACAACTGGGGCAGCATGCACAGCTGGATACAAAAGCAGCCATGACACTCACATCTGCCCCCCCCCACAGTCCAAATAAATTAGTGAACAGTACACTTCCACAAAATCATGATAGGCCATACACAATGGTCAGGCATATAACAAACCCTTAGCAAAACAAATAAAATGTCTGAACATAGCAAAGAAAAACCCAATCAGCCAGTAATTCACACATGTTTCTTATACTCTGATGTCTTGGGCCAAAGCATTCAAGGAGTAAACATCACCAGAAATACATGCCTTAATCCCAAGAAGCAATTAACACCTAATTACATAATTGAATACACAGCCTCCAATTACACTCAACATTTAACCCCCTACGGGATAAAGTATCACATTTAATATTATTACATTAAAGTCTGTACATAACAATTGTCCTTTTATGAATGTTTCATCACACTGAGGAACAGACATTTTCAGAAACAGTATCTTGAGATCCACTACTGTCTCCATGGTGTGATTTATTCAAATGTACAGCTATAGAACTGATATATTTCTTATCAGTAATACATCTGACATGTTCTAACAGCCTAGTTTTAAAATGTGTTACTGTCCTTCCCCCACATAAAATATTTTACATGGCCATCTAAGGGCATTCTCTATACACTTACCTTTTGAATGTACGGACTTCAACATGTTTCCCAGCCATTTTTCTCAGCAGGAATTACAGCAGTAAATAATGATAGACCAGTATACCTATCCACTTACTACTGTATGACATCTGGACAAATCCTGACATAATTGGTGGACAGAGGCCCAAATACACGGCCATACATGAAATATTGCTGTTATACATTGAAAAAGTTGCTGGTGTTACAGGGTTTGTTGTAACATAGCTTTTCTGAGGGATATAAAGTCAGAAAAACAAATGGATGTTACCATCTACATAATGCAATCACCAGAGTATGCTACTGATTTGCAAGGACAACACCTGTCTGGGGAACAGCCCATACATAACAGGCTAAACTGTGGCCATTATGTGGATGGCCATACAGTTGAGAGCTATGCAGAGACAGAACTTTGTCAGACTGAAACCCATGCAGAAGTAGCATGTGCAGACAAACCCTGTTAAACAAGCAATATTCTAAACATATAACAGCAATATTCACATTCTGTTCCTACATCATGAACCTTCCCCACCATTTAGTTGTCTTGTCTCCACAAGTCTTGTTGTAATAAGAGGTAGTAGCACACACAACTCCAGGATTTCTTCTTCACAAGTAAGGGAAAGGGCCAACACCCACATGGAGTACTCATTTATAGGAGTGTGTTGCCATGACATTGGCTATTGGAAGAAGTACACAGCTGGTCTGCATGCAATTAGCAAGTGGGGAACCCCAATAGGTGCACAGGCCATCACTTGGTCATGAGTATCACCAACAAAAGCCATGCTGCCACCTATTCAGACCAGCTCTATCCCTCTAGTGCACAGGGAGAGAGAGAGAGAGAGTGAGAGAGGGAGAAATAACAACTGAGACATAAAGTGGAAAAGAGAAGAAAGAAAAAATGTAAGTGGAACATGTAAGCAAGTAATTGAATGTAGTACTTGGTCTGTAATAATGGGAAATATGATTTGGATGAATATATGTCCCAACAAGACATGCTGTACTAATGTCCTGCTAAACAGCTGCTATGGCCATAGCATCTGGCCATCTCTGCAGTGGGAGATATCACAGACATACCTCTCAGCTGTACAGATCCTCACATAATGTCCGCATTTTACCATCATATATGTTTGTCTGTTTCTCCTGAGATCTGTACTTTACTGGCAAATAGCTGAGGATTGAAGTCATCAGGTAATGACAAACACTTGAGTCTAAGACTCCACATCATTAAGAATATTCACTGTAATGCTAAATGTATCATTCTACAAACTCCCTATGTTTGTAACAGGTATATTTAAAGTCTGTCCCTATTTATCTCCCCATCATTTTAGGCATTGACAGATGTGATGCTCTGAGAGGCTGTGAGGTGGGAACACAGCTCAGGAGCCTGACTCACCTGGGAAAGGACAGCTCATACATGACAACCGCAGGGGTGTCTGTCAAACAGTTGTGACTATGCCACTGCTAGGCTAGGTAATGGGATGTTTTCCATATCCATGTTACCTGTGATTATGAGCATGACACATGTTTGCCTTGTAAAGCTAAGACACTTATAGAGGGCATGTGCATAGTAGAGTACTGTTGCAGACGTGTGTTGAACTGCATCTGATATATTGACTTAATAACATTCAACTGTGTTCTGCTGTACAAGAAGCACATTTGTGACTATCTGTAGTCACATACACATATACCTGTGTTATGTCAGCCAAACCATTGGCAGGTCTGTGAGCAATGGCATTGTAACATAATAGCCTACTTATGACTGTTGGACATCTTCCATGTTATCACAGTGATGTCAAACCCTACTGGGCAATCAACGTACTAATGTATGGTGCAGGTACATTAATACAGTACCAATACGGATGTCCCTTTTGACACCCATGTATGTGTGCCATTGTGCAGATGTACTGATGTAACAGGTTGAGAAGTATGATTGAGCAGCAAGACTGTAAATCATCATCATTCTCTTTCGGCTTTTCCCGTTAGGGGTCGCCACAGCGGATCATCTCTTTCCATTTCTTCCTATCCTCTGCATCTTGCTCTGTCACACCAACCGCCTGCATGTCCTCTCTCACCACGTCCATAAACCTTATCTTAGGCCTTCCTCTATTCCTCTTACCTGGCAGCTCCATCCTTAGCATCTTTTTCCCAATATACCCATCATCCCTCCTCAGCACATGTCCAAACCAACGCAATCTCGTCTCTCTTGCTTTGTCTCCAAACTGTCCAACATGAGCTGACCCTCTAATATACCGATTCCTAATCCTATCCATCCTAGTCACACCGATTGCAAATCTTAACATCTTTAACTCTGCCACATCCAGCTCTGACTCCTGCCTTTTGTCAATGCCACTGTCTCCAACCCATATAACATAGCTGGTCTCACTACACTCTTGTAGACCTTCCCTTTCACTCTTACGGATACCCGTCTGTCACAAATCACTCCTGACACTCTTCTCCACCCATTCCACCCTGCCTGTACTCTCTTCTTCACCTCTCTTCCACATTCACCATTACTCTGAACTGTTGATCCCAAGTACTTAAACTCGTCCACCTTTACCAACTCTACTCCCTGCATCCTCACCATTCCTCTACCCTCCCTCTCATTTACACACATATATTCTGTCTTAGCCCTGCTGACCCTCATTCCTCTGCTCTCTAGAGCATATCTCCACCTCTCCAGAGTCTCCTCAACCTGATTCCTACTCTCACTACAGATCACAATGTCATCTGCAAACATCATAGTCCACGGGGCCTCCTGTCTGATCTCATCTGTCAACCTGTCCATCACCACTGCAAATAAGAAAGGACTCAGAGCTGATCCTTGATGTAATCCCACCTCCACCTTAAACGGATCTGTCACTCCCACTGCAGTCCTCACCACTGTCACACTACCCTCGTACATATCCTGTACCACTCTTACGTACTTCTCTGCCACTCCCGACTTCCTCATACAATACCACAACTCTTCTCTAGGCACCCTGTCATATGCTTTCTCCAAGTCTACAAAGACGCAATGCAACTCCTTCTGACCTTCTCTGTATTTCTCCATCAACACTCTCAGAGCAAACATTGCATCTGTAGTGCTCTTTCCTGGCATGAAACCATACTGCTGATCACTAATCATCACCTCCTTCTTAACCTTGCTTCCACTACTCTTTCCCATAACTTCAAGCTGTGACTAATCAGTTTTATCCCTCTGTAGTTACTGCAGCTCTGCACATCACCCTTATTCTTAAAGATAGGTACCAAAACACTTTTTCTCCACTCCTCAGGCATCCTCTGACTTTCCAAAATTTCATTAAACAATCTAGTTAGAAATTCCACTGCCATTTCTCCTAAGCACCTCCATGCTTCCATTGGTATGTCATCTGGGCCAACAGCCTTTCCATTCTTCATCCTCTTCATAGCTGCCCTTACTTCCTCCTTGCTAATCTGTTTCACTTCCTGATTCACTATCCCCACATCATCCAACCTTCTCTCTCTCTCATTCTCTTCATTCATCAGCCTCTCAAAATACTCTTTCCATCTACTCAACACACTCTCCTCTCTTGTGAGTACCTTTCCCTCACTATCCTTTATCACCCTTACATGCTGCACATCTTTCCCAGCTCTGTCCCTCTGTCTAGCTAATCGGTACAGGTCCTTTTCTCCCTCTTTAGTGTCCAATCTCTCGTACAACTCTCCATATGCCCTATCCTTAGCTTTTGCCACCTCTCTCTTTGCCATGCCCCTCATCTCCTTATACTCATGTCTACTTTCTTCATCTCTTTGACAATCCCACTTCTTCTTCGCCAGCCTCTTCCTCTGTATACTCTCCTGTACTTCCTCATTCCACCACCAGGTCTCCTTGTCCTCCTTCCTCTGTCCAGATGTCACACCAAGCACCTTTCTAGCAGTCACCCTTACTAGTTCTGCTGTAGTTACCCAGCTATTCGGTAACTCTCCACTGCCTCCCAGTGCCTGTCTTAACTCTTCCCTAAACTCCACTTCACAATCACCCTTTTTAACTTCCACCATTTAATCCTTGGCACAGCTTTCACATTCCTCCTCCTCTTCTTGATCACCAACGTCATTCTACATACCACTAATCTATGCTGCTTAACTACACTTTCACCTGCCACCACTTTACAGTCTCCAATCTCCTTAAGACTGGCCCTCCTACATAGTATATAATCAACTTGTGAGCATCTTCCTCCACTCTTGTACGTCACCCTATGCTCCACCCTCTTCTTAAAATACGTATTCACCACAGCCATGTCCATCCTTTTCGCAAAATCCACAATCATCTGACCTTCTGCATTCCTCTCCTTAACACCATACCTACCCATCACTTCCTCATCCCCTCTGTTCACTTCACCAACATGCCCATTAAAGTCCGCTCCAATCACTAGTCTCTCACCCTTGGGTACACTCACCACAACTTCATCCAACTCACTCCAAAATTTCTCTTTCTCTTCCATCGCACACCCAACTTGAGGAGCATATGCACTAACAACATTCATCATTACACCATCAATTTCGAGCTTCATAAACATCACTCGGTCAGACACTCTCTTCACGTCTAAAACACTCTTGGCATATTGTTCCTTTAGTATAACCCCTACCCCATTTCTCCTGCCATCCACACCATGATAAAACAATTTGAACCCGTTTCCTAAACACCTGGCCTTACTTCCCTTCCATCTGGTCTCTTGCACACACAATATATCAACCTTCCTTCTCTCCATCATATCAGCTAGCTCTCTTCCTATACCAGTCATACTGCCAACATTCAAAGTTCCTACCCTCACTGCTACACTCCTAACCTTCCTCCTATCTTCCTGCCTTTGGGCACGCCCTCCTCTTCTCCTTCGGCCAACAGTAGCCCAATTTCCGCCAGCACCCTGTTGGCTAACAGTACTGGTGGCGGTCGTTGTTAACCCGGGCCTCGACCGAACCGGTATGCAATTATGAAAAGTTCTCCGCATCAGTAATTTTTGGCAGAAGTTTTACGCCGGATGCCCTTCCTGACGCAACCATCCCCAGCAGCAAGACTGTAAATACAGTGTGCCATACTTACATTCAACAGAAATATATACCAGGTATCCCCTGAGCACATGTATGTATGCATATGTTCAGCTGGAAAGCGCAAAACTAATCACATGGGTTTCAAGCAGTCAGGTAAACAGGTTGTGCATGTTGCACATGTGTGTTATATCAGTGTCAGTGCATACACCAGACATATATGTGTACAGCTACTGGTGGTTGCATTGCCCTGACACTGATATGGGTACTGGAGTAGGCATGATTATCAGGTATTAATCAGAGAAGTGTCCACCTGTGTTATGACCCTCTGTCCATGCCTACCACTACCAGTTATATCAACACCTATATACAGTGGACATCACAAGTGCACACAACCCTGTTGGAATGCCAGGTTTGTGTGCTGTATGACAATCAGACCACAGAAAATCATTTCATAATGTTTCTCATCTTGACCTAACCTGTCCAATTCCATTACAATACAATCAAAGGTGTTTCTAGGAAGGTGAGCAACTATTGCCAAGTTAAGATGTGCCATGATGTTAAAGTCCAGTCCAAGACGAATGAATGCTGTAACCATCTCAAAAGGTGCATACACAAGTTTAAGGGTGTGCACACTCATTCAACTGGCTTATTGTACTGAGTATTATTTCCATATGTTTCCACAGACCAGATTGTTATGTTTTCAATTGAATTGTACAGGCTATAGGTCACACTACAGGTGGGAATTGTTATGAAATGAGTTATTGTGGTGTCATGTTCCAATTGCACAAATACCAGGAAGTGTATCAGGGATGTGTGCCTTTTATATCCACTGCAGCTATATGGACACAGCAGTACCTGACCTGTATATCCAGCCTCCATCAAGGCAGGGTAATCCCCTTTGGAGGACAGCAGTAATACACAAACCACATAATAGGTTGCTACATTGGCTGTACAGGGACACATAGATGCAGGCAACAACTTTGAAACAAGTCTACCTATATCTGAGCAAGTAGATAAGTTCACAGGTGATCTCCTGTAAGGTTATAACTATGAATCATACATATCCACACCACCAAGGACAATTGCAACCGTGTCTCCACATATGTTGTAAGTCTCAGATGAAACAACACAATTCACCCTGTACTGGGTGTAAAGAACACCTCATATACACATGCCATGGATATAGGCAACCTGCATCACACAATTTACGTGGGAACATCGCCACCCTGTCCACTCCAGTCGTACATGGAGATATGCACATCAATCACACTCCTCCCCACAGCAATGGTGAGCCTGTACATATTGCCTACTGATGGCAACAACAGCATATCTCCATGGGGCATAAAAACATCAGTGTCTGCCTCCTACATGAACTCAGGCATGTGCTCAGAGCTCCATGATACACTACAGTCAAACACAGACCTGCCACCATACACACACCATCCATATGAAAGATGACCACTGTCAACCCTCTACACAGAAATGAATGGAGGATAGAGGATTATGCAATCAAATGTCCAACATTGGGGGGAATAAGATAGCTCAGGGACAGGTGTTGTAATGCAAGATGCTATAGCCATGATAGCGTGGAGGTTTCCAGTGTAGTCTGGATTATTAGCATGTGATATCCACTAACAACCGTATGAGGTCCTGTGACTTTTTCCTGTTTATGTCTTCCAGGTAACATGCAGAGTGCTCGCCTACCAGCATTCTCTGTTGGAGAAATAGACATCATCACCCAATATGTGATTGGACATTATGCCCTGTCGTGTGGGCATAGAGCAGAAGATGTGAAAGAGAGGACTGCCCTGTGGAACAGTGTGGTCCACAGGGTAAATTATGCCAGCCTGCACAGTAGCACTTATGAGCATGTGCAGCATTGGGCCACCGACCTCAAATGCTATACCCATCAATAGGCTGCTGCTGCTGTAGCAAGGGACCAACTAGACATAGGTGGGGGCCCAGCCATCCAACCCCCACTGACACCCACAGAGGAGCTCCTCACCACACTTGGGCCACATGCCAAATGCATGAGCCATGACACTGAGGGAAGCATTGTGGAGGGGGGTTGCACACACACACACACACGCACACACACACACACACACACACACACACACACACACGCACACACACACACACACACACACACACACACACACACACACACACACACACACACACACTGGATGAGGACTGTGCAGGTAAGAGCCCAGTGAGAATTAGTACACTAATGTATCAGACATACATATATCTGTATTGTATCTACATGCATGTGTCAGGTCTGATTGCAGTTGGATGGGGTTTTCTAATGTACAGAGGTGCACATCTATGGTGAGGACAGGACATGGTGTGTTATTGCAGTTAGTACTGTAGATGTGCAGGCATGCTGCATCCATCCTATACCAAGACCACATGTGCGTCTGCTGACAATAACTCTCTCTCACAACTATCTAGGACTCTCTGGACTGCATATGGGACAGCAGCCTGAAGCTTGTGAGTATTACATTGTTCTGTTTTTGCCTGTCAATACCCCAGGCATATGAAGTGCATGCAATTTACCATGCACACAACCATCAGTAATAGCTATATTGCTTTATGTAATAACTATATTGCTTATTGTGCATGTTTACTTGTGTTGAGGTTAACTGTACTGAATCACAGTGGTTACCATTGGGGGCTATCTGACATGAATTCAACATTCCTGTAGCATACCTCACAACTTGTCAGTGCCAAGACATTGGGACAGAGGCCAGCAAATTGTGCTGGACAAACGGCCTAAGGTAAGGTAATGCGTGACACATTACTGGTATACAGTGGATATAAATTGCGTACACACCCCTCTTAAGATGCAAGGTGTTCCTGTTACATACTAATTAGGACCACAATATGACAGTCCACACCTCTTTCAGCCTTTAATGTGACCCATAACAGGTACAGTTCTCTTGTAAAACCAAGCATCTGTACTCATGTATTGCACCTACAAGGCAGGCCATGTGTGAGGGCAGCAGACATCCTATCAGCATGATGCTTCAGGCAGGTATGATACCTCGTGCTGCCATATGTGTCAGTATGAGGTATGATACCTCGTACTGCCATATGTGTCAATACACTCTCTGTGGCCTATTTGGCTATAATATCACATACATGGACATTGTTAAGGCACACAGACCACTTCTGACCATGTATAGGTTATAACATATGGCTATCCCAGACACATCTGTACAGAGGACTGTACAATGGTTTAACCTGCTGCATGTGAGGCAGATGCTGTCACCACACTATATAAAGTAATGGCAATGGGAGGTGGTCACCAGCCATGTATGGTATAGGCATCAAAATTGTATAAGCTACACATCATATCATCCTCACAAACAGTTACCTGCATTAGAACTCCTGCCTATCTAGGTATTCCTACTACTGTGCTACACAGTTATCAGATGTGCCACAAAACTTATAAATTTCCCCTCTTCCAAAGGTACTTCTAAGGTGGATGACATCAACAGGTCTACTAAATTGGAGTGAAGGGAAGTTTAAAGGGTAGTACACAGGTCAGAAATGTTATGAGCCAAATAGTACATGATTCACACACACACACACATACATACATGCACCTGTCAGTATTGGGATTAGAATTCCTACCTATATAGGTATGTCTACTATAGTGTTATGCAGTTACTGCATGCACTACAGAGCTTACTAAACTTTCATATGGCCAAAGTCACTGATAACTGCACAGCTGTGGTAAAGTATTACAGGTGGTAGACAGTCTGCCTTCTGTTCCACCCATACATCATGCTAGTTCTTTCTGTCTTACACTTTAACTAGCATTATGGCTTGGCACTTATCCAGGTTATTGTATCATGAAGTGTGGCACACCTGTGAGCCGTCAGCAGTACCCGTTCATCACAGATGTCGCCTCAGTACTTACAAATTATGTCCAGCCCTCCTGGGATGTTTGAAGGTCGGTTATCTGTGCTTTCACCCATTGAACTGGTGCACATGTCCATTCAGGAGCACTGCTGCAACTGCCGCATGCACATAGACAACCCTCTCCTCTAAACTCCAAACACTCAGACCTGTGAGGGTTACCCATATATCACCCAATGTGTACATATGCACTCTCCAGCAAAAACTGGACTAGCAGGTGAAGAGGATAAGATCAACACCTGCACCACACCATGTGGAACACATATCTCACTATGACACCCACTTTGACAGCCATGACATACAGTGAAAAGCCACACACCCACCTTCCCAGAGGCACTGAATGGATATCTACCCAAACAGCACAGTCCACCAAGGCAGACACCCACTCAGACACCACAACATGGCACATGCCAAGGGACACATATTTAACCTACACAGTTGCCCCTATCCTAAGCCCCTAAGACTAACCACCTCACACAATACAGTGATCATAGGTAACTCAATATCAAGGCACATGCATCTAACTGACTAGGTTGAATATGGAGCAGGTAGTATCCAAATATCAATCACATACCAGCATCTATCACATGACACAGCCAGTCATGTCACTCCACAGCAACCACGAGTATCACTCTGTATCCACGTGGGTGTGAATGACTTGGGACACACCTCCCTGGACTACATGATTGGAGACATGGTTGAACTCTCTGTTTATGCAGTTCAGGCAGGTGTGATAGTAGCCCTGGGCAGTGTACCACTGTCACCTAGAATGATGCTATGGTACTATCAACAAATGGTTGACTGCAACAATGGCTTACATGTTATGTGTCAATCTCAGGGGATCCAGGACCTCTCTGTTTGGGATGGCATGATTGACAGAACCCAATGACTTGTCATGGATGTCCTACATCTGTCACCGCTGGGTTGCCGGGTACTGGATACGTGTCTTGCCACCCCTATGGTGCCTTATTAGGCAGTGTTCCTAATGTTATTACCACCATAACAGCTACACATGTATCAATCTGAGGGTCATGCTGCTCAACAGTAGACATCTAACTATCAGGATGCAGTCACTCATAGCAGTTGTTGGAGTGGAGGACATATGTCTGCTGTACTGGAGAGGTGATTCACACCATCAGACAGCAGACCTGCAGTATCAGGCTATGACTCATTTCACAGCTGTCAGCCCCCAAACTTGGACCACACCACACCTCCACATGTGATGTTGTCTGCATATTCATTATGGATAGGAACACCTCTAGACTAGTATCCCATCATAATGCATTGGAGATACTTCTGGTATAACCGCCTTGGGGTAATAGTGCTGTCCAGACTATAGCCTGCTATGGGTCCACATCTATGTCCTTAGACTGCCAATGCACATTCCTCAATACCCTGCCATCTCTGATGGTCCAATGCAACACTGACACAGTACGAGTCTTCAACTACCCCTCCATCACCTGGGGAATGTAGCCAATCACCAGCACAGTGGCCCAACACTTCTGGGATTCATCATTTCCACTGCCCTAGACCAGCTCATACTGACCCCTGGTAGAGGATGCAACAACCTTGACCTGTGTTGACCACTTAAATATGGGACTGTTGCTCATCCCCAGATGTCAACCCTGTATGGTGAGATTTACACAGGCTGTAATCAACATGGAACTCAACATGTCAGCCACACCCCCCCCCCCCACAAAGATAACCACCTGGCAAAAACTCTCCAAAGCTGACTTTGCAGCCATGAAAACAGGGGTGGATTTCTTCACTGCACCCATGGCAATGGGATGTAGCTGCATGACTGTGGAATCATACATATAGGCACTGTAAAAACAGGTACATGAATGCATGGCACTAGCCAGAGCTAACAGAACCCAGACACTGTCCTCCAAACACTGGGAGACAATGTGATGATCCCCTGCCATTACTAAAGTGTACATCAGAGGGAGGACACTGTTGCAGGGAAAGGTGGTATCCCATGACTGTTGAGTTCCCTTATTAGCCTCAAGCAAAACTTTGGATCTCTCATGGAGGCCCCGACATGCATCTATGGCAGCATAAATGCAGCAGACATTGATGACAGTCAAAACAGCCTTGATAGTTACATCAACAACCTCCACAGCATTACACACAAGTGCTGTGAGCTACTGCACAAAGTTAATACATATCATGAGACAACAGATATTGGCCACAGTCTTGGCAATACATTCAGTGCCAGCTTTACCCCTCTCTCCCCCCACAAGAGAAGTGCTGAGTGAATGTGTTCTCACATGCTGTATCTCATTTCTGTTCTAGGCATCTGTGTATCACCAGGATGTGGCCCTGCAGCAAGGCCACAGGGTATGGCAGTGTGGTGACAATTCCACCATGTCATAGGCAGGGTACAGTATGTGCACAGTAATTCCCAGTGTGTAACACAATGATTGCATATGCCTCACAGATTATAGAGCTGAGGGTTGTACATAGGTACATGTTGATATACAACATCTGTTGTAGAATAGAGAATGGTACATGTTCTGGTTTGGACACACCTCCGATTGCTAATAACCACAGCCACAGGGGATATTCATCGACCAAACACACTTGGATTACTATTCACACACACACACACACACATACACACACACACACACACACACACACACACACACACACACACACACACACACAGACACACACACACACACACACACACACACACACACACACACACATATACACACACACACTCACACACACATTTGCCAGTACCGAGATCCATAGTTTCATTGCTTCCTAGGTGTGTAGTATGTGAACAGGCCTGAAGGCTCTACAAGGCTAGCCCAAAGGAATACCTTGGCATCAGGCCACATGACAATAGTCCCCAGTGTGGCGTAGGAGTATAGTCACTGGAGTGGTCCCCAGGGGTGAGTATTGTATTCAGCATCCACTCACCTAGGTTTCTATTGTGGGTGGCCAGTGATGTGCACTGCTTCCCATGTATATGATCTATATTCCATAACATGGACAGTGTCTGGGTTATGCACATGTCCCACATGCATGTTCTTTGACGTGTGGAAGTGTGCTTGAGGTCTCTGGGGCATGTTGTGTAGACAGATTGGTATCTTCTGATGTAGCATTCCTGACCTCATTTTGGTGAGACCTGGCTATGTAACTGAAGTGGTGATTCCACCTACATTGACAGTATGATACAGGTATTCAGTGGAGTTAGTGGCATCTGTCCATACAGGGCATGTGTATAAGGCACGGTATTTCCTTTGTGGGGTATGTTTGCCAACTCTACAGTTGTTGCAGGAGTCCAGTGGGGAACATGGCAAAAGAGACACTGTACACATTGATTAGGCTACTGAGAGGATGGAACAGGGTGCAATGTCCTTTTACTTGCTGGATAACGCACACTCATTCAGGAGATGTAACACATCAAAGTACTTACTGATGTCAATGGCACTGCTGTGGTCAACAGGCATGTAATCCACTGCAATCACACCGTGAGTACTATCTGTGAGGCAATATGCAGGGGAACTACCAATATAGCAGTTATTGCCTAGCCAAGTGTGTTTGTGTATGATATGTTGGTGGAGAGTGGTCTCTGAGTAATAGAAGGGTTGCCTATATTGTTCACTAATCCATACTGTCACATTTAGGGCTGTGGATTGTCTACACCGACCTCTCCGGTGTTTAACAACTGTTGGCCTTGTAATGTGGACATTGTGACATACTAGGTTCTCAACATAATAATATAACAAAACCCACCCCCAAATGGATTCTGTTATTACACAATCATACTGCCTCCAACACAGGATACAGATCACACACGCTTGCCCGTACTGAGTTCCAACCCCCTACCTAGCTATGTATTGCTACTACAGTGTACAGCATTTATTGCATGCACCACGAGCTTATAGGATTGATATTGTCCTAAGGTACTTCTAAGGTGAGGAACATCACCAGCCATTGTAAACACTGGCATTGGATGTTATAGTGGGTGAGAGATTCCATAAAATCATTTGCCAGGGGTGAGGTTCAAACCTCTATCTATCTTTGTGGACCATTATGGTAACACATTTACCACATGCACTGCTGACCTTACATGGTTCAGGATTGCCAACAGGTACTACTAAGGTGGATGATATCTGCAGGACTGCTAAAATCAGGCGCTAAGATGTGTACTGGGTGTGAATGGGACCAAAATCTTTGAGGTACAGACATACATATGTACACATGCAAACACTTGACAGAGATGAGAATCAAACCCATACCTATGTAGGTTATTGCTATTACATTGTTCCACATTTATCACACACACCACAGAGCTTACATGTTGAAGAGCTGTGCAAAGGTATCTGTGAAGGTGAGTGACATCAGCAGCAGTGCTAAAAGAGGGGTAAGAGAAGTGTTGTAAATGTGAATGACCACAAAATCAGGTCTCTACAAGGATACACACACTCTCTCACACAAACACTCACATTTACACAGCTGCCAGGATCAGGATTGGAACAGTTTACACAGTTATCACAAGTGCCATGGAGCTTAAATGCTGGAGAGCTATCCAAAGGTATCTTTGAAGGTGAGTAACATCAGCAGCAGTGCTGAAGGAGGGATAAAGTAGAATTAGTAAGTGTGAATGGCCTCAACCATATTCATCTAGAAACACACACACACAAACACACACACACACACACACACACACACACACACACACACAACTTTACATTTGACAGGACTGAGATTACAACTGCTACATGGATACCTATTTTACTGTAGTGTTGTACAGTTATCACAAGCACCATTGACACTATAGGGCTAAGGGCTAACCAAAGGTATTTCTACAGTGAATGACATCAGCACATCATGTGATATAGGCCAATGGGATGTGTAGTGGGTGGGACAGGCCTCATAATGGGATTCTCTCTGTCGCTGTCTGTCTTTCTCTTCCCCATGTCTCTGTGTGTGTTTTTTTGACATATTATATTATGTTTGCCTTAGATATGTGTGCATATTCCTATCCAATGTGTGTGTGTGTGCGGTATCAATGGTGTACAATTTGGTGTATGTGCACAGAGTGCTGTGAATAACCAATAACAGTAGTCCACTATGTTGTGAGACATGGGTTTCATTTCTGTAAGTGTAGGAGCATGCCCAGTATGACCTTCTATAGTGAGTGTGTGATCCATTCCAGGGAGGATTGGACTCCAGTTCAGGGTTTTGTGTGCTACAGCTATACCTTACAGACTGTTTCTGCAGGATATCTGTAGACAGGTTGCCAATATGGAGACACAATGGGCTTAACATATGGGGGATACTGTAACTATTGCTGTCTGTGCTGCTTGTGTGACATGTTTGGTTGTAGTATAGATATTCTGACATATGTACTGTTTTACACTGTGATGTGTCATGTCATCAGCTACAGACAGTTATCATTCTTTGCTCACAGTTATTTACCGGGAAATACGAGATGAATGAAGCTGAGACCAATATTCTGAGGCATATAGACTACACATTCTGGCACACACCTGCCATTGTGGAGGGGTAGCTATAGACAATAGACTGCTGGCTCTCTGTAAATGGTGCAACACCTTGTTAGTATGCTGGATGGGGTTTCCCTCCTTGTGCTTTTCTCAGCTTCAAGGAATGGCCATATCCCGCTGGGGCCATACCTCTCAGCTGTACAGATACACCCAGGTTATCCAGAGGCAGGACTCATATATCTGGTCAGTTTACCTTCACATTGTGGTTTACAAGTGGTTTTGTGGCTATTCATTCATGGGTTTACAGTTGGGAGTAGTATGGGCAGACATTAGAGTTTCAGACTTCAGACAGTCCATGACATCCATGCTTCTACACCCCCCCCCTCTGTTATTCTCACCTCCACCTAACATTATGTAAACAATATCTGAGAGGTATCCCTATAGTTGGGCCTTTATCCCAGTAGTATGTGTGGCCTGATCCACAGTCCTTGCAGCAGGACATGAGGATGCATGCTACTGGCATCTGTCAACATGGCTTTGCATTTGTTTTCTGTTTACAGCTAGGTTGGTAGTTGGGACCCCCTGACATTCCTTACATTGGCACTATGGGTGTGGCATGGGCCTTTGCCAGAGGACTATAGGCCATTTGGGAGAGCTGCAGGCCATCTGTTACTGCATTTCTACATGAGATTGTGGGGTTTGCACACCTGCAGACTTTAACATTTGAAATGACTGCACTTTTATTTCGGTTACTCTGTTGGCTTTCATTTCATATTGTATTGTGTCCTATCATGCAGACAGGAGGCCTATCAGTATGGTACACACATTACATCTTAATAGCATATATTTCAGTTTCAGACTTCTTACCCTTCAGAACTAGAATGCAACTGCCACACCTGTTGTAGTATGTCTGTGTAGGTCTGGTGGGGGGCTGTTCACCATTGCCATAATTTGGGGGCCTTAGTCCAGCCTTTATTCACGGTCATCTACACCTGTTCTGCTGGGTGAGGCTGGTGGTGGATATGTGACTCTCATTGACATCCATGTGTGTGTGACCTACTGACATCCACAATTCTTTGGGCCATCACATGTATTGCAGTGGGGGATGTCACCTTGTGTAGTGCTGCCTAGTATGTTGAAAACAGTATTTGTTATGAATTTCCTGCTGTCCCATATAGCTGTCTGCTGCTATCCCATTCAGCCACCCAATTTCCTTGCATGCTTGCATCCATATCATACATACAAGTATGAGAACATGCTACTCCATTCAGTGAGTGATAGAAAGAGTGACTTACCTTTTTTGCTGGGCCAGTATTGAGGACAGTGCTGGAGGGCTGACTATGTTGGATGCACATAGTACACTCCCTGTACATGGTAAAGCTCAGGTAGTGTCATGTTTGGCATCCCTTTTACTGTCTGTGTGAGTCAGAGAGAGGTATTATTCCCTGAGTCCCTACAGTGTCAATGTGTGCGCTATGTGTTGTCTCTTTGCCAAGGCCTGGGCATACTGTGCATGCCTCCTTCTGCCTACAGGAGCAGGCTCAGGATGTTCCCCCTCCGAGTCCCTCTGTGGCTGTGCTGGCCTTGGCAATGGTGGGAGGCTGTGTGGCTCTGCCCTGTCCTGTTCCTGCTGCAGCTTTTTCTGCAGGATCATATTGTGTAGCATGGCACATACTATGAACATGTATGTACATGTAGCTGAAGAGTACTGCAAAGCTCCACTGTATATGTCAAGGCAGTGGAAACATGACTTGAGCATCCCAAACACATGCTTTGCAATGATCCTGGTTTGTGCTTGTGCCTCATTATGGTGTTTTTGTTCGAGTGTGTGCATTTCTGATGACTGTCATCACCCACGGCTTCAGTGCATAGCCAGCAACCACCACTAGATAGCCAAATGGGATGTCCCCCATGGCAAATGCCTAATACAGCTGTGAGCAATGCCAGATGTGGGAGTAGTGATAGTTTCCAGGGCTGCCAGCACATACATTCATGATAATGCCCTGGACATCACACATGACCTGGCAGTTGATGAAGGGGAAGACCTTTGTGGTTTATGTAGACCCTGCCCCACTCACCAGGTGGTGCTTGGATGTGCGTGATGTCAATAGCATCAACTACTTAAGGTATTCTGCTAAACAGTGGAAGAGACACATATGTGTGGTCAGCACCTCATGGGCAGTAGGGAAATATATGTGCTCATTGGTATGTTATGTCATGGCATCCAGGAACTGCTGGAGTACCCTGGATGCTGATGCCTGTGAGACCCCCATGATATCCCCAGTTGGTCTTTGGAAGGTACCTGTGGCTAGTATTCTTAAGCCTAGACATACCTTGGCATCCATTTGGATGGGTTACCCTTTATTAGTTTTGTTTGTGAGGCATGGCCAACACAGCTCAATGATTTGCTGTAGAATGTCCCTGTCCACTCTATAGTGCTCTACTATCTCCAGCTCATGTATTCCATGGTAGGTTACCCTGGGTCTGTACACTCTTCTCATCCTCCTCACTGTGAGTCGGTTGTCAGCATTCTCCTCCTCACCACCCTCAGTCTCTAGCACATATTGATGGAGTAAAACAGCAGCAGCCTCTAACATATTTAGTTATTTTTGCCAATTAAAAATCCCCCATATGTGTACACCGGTGGTGTAGAGTTTGTGGGAAAAAACAGTCTGTAGGGTGTTTGCATAGTTTATATTAGTGTGCTGGACTGCAGGATGTGTAATCGGCTGATTCTGATACATTCCACCTGCCAGCTATGCTAGTTCTCCTTGAGTGCCTTCCTTCTGCTGTCTCCCCTTCCCACTTCCTCCCTATTTAAGCCCCAAGGTGCTCCTCATATACCCGGTGCTCAAATATAAACTGTTCTGCTATTTCCTCTGTTTTTTTTGTTTTTTTTATTTGTTATGCCCACTGCACACCCATTTAGCTAATGTAAGCACTTTTAAGCAGAAAAGGCCCTCCCTGGAAGCAAACACACTCTGCATTTCATGGAATAAGACAATACAGCCTCAGACCCACACCCTTCCTTAACTGTGCTTAGCTGAGGGCAAACACGGGCCACAGAACTCCAGTGAGCTTACAGCAAGCATGACACACCCCCTTATAAAGTCATTCAGCTCTTATACTTGCACTGTTGCATTGCTGCACCTACATGGTTAGGTACAAGCTGACACTTCGAGGAAATCTTGATTCAGTATAACTCCCCTCATTTGCATATCCCAGTGTGTACATCCTTAGTTACTGCACTTAGATTGACCCTTTCCCCTTGACAACCAGTGCTCCCTACTATTGTTTACATTCTGCATGCCATTCACTATAATGGCAAAATGCAGAATTATTTTAAAATGTTTTATTTTTGGCACAATCCCATTTGCGCGCCACTGCCCTAAGCTTACACGCCCGTCATCAGCCAAAAAAAAAAAAGTTTAATTAAAAAAAAAAAAAAACATTTATTAATGCCACTGGCCTTATATTTGACCATTGACATGTATGTTTGACTGTAATACATGCTTTCCATGAGCTGTCCTGTTCCGTTTGTTCAGATGCAGAAATGCATTCAGTTACTAACTGAATACATTTCTGCTCTGACACTGTTCCTGCACAGAGTCCAGCCAGCTTCATGGATTGCAAAAATCACCTCATTTGCATGTTTTTTACCAGGTGATTTGCATCCCGCATGAATTTCCATGCAGGAACAGTGTAGGGCCATTTGTGCACGTGAAAACGGCACTTTACTGGATTGCTCAGTGGCCATTTTACATGCAGGAGCTCCTACACTGTTCCTGTATGGAAAATGGCTGTTCCTGAATCCTGGTAGATGGTCTTACAACTGTTTCCCTTTTTTTCTTACATCACATACTACCAGTCTTTCTGGTATAACAACTATTATATCTCATTTCTTATTGTCCAAAGATATTCTTCTCCATACAGCTGCAATTTTTCTCTTATCTCTTTTCTAAGGCATCTTCAGCTAAAAAGCGTATAATGTCCTGTTTAATTGTTACGCTATTATGTTACTGTCAAGTCTTTAACTTAATTTCTAATACTGTTTACATTTATTACTAGCACTGAAAGATTATCCCTTTACCTTTTCGCATCCACTGGGATTGCAACTTTTATTTTAATTTTCTCTTTCTCACTCCTCCCTAATGGATTTTACTTTCTCCATCTCATTTCCTTCAACTGTTTCTGAATGCCCTTCTTCTTGCTTTCCACTGCTTAGTATCTCAAACTTATTTTGTGTCTGTGCTTCTACATTTTCTGTTTTTTTTAGCATTCTGTATAACTTTTCTATCTACCACTACTTCATTCCCTTCATCATTCTCCATATCATCAGTAATTATGCCTTCTTGCTCAGATTGTGCTTTATATGAAAAGTGCCTTTCATCCTTTAACCTTTCTTCCATTGTCAGTGAATATTCCAGCCAATAACCTAATCACTACATTACAATATCTAGCTGTATGATCCCTTTTTTCTTTTACATTGACTTCATCTTTTCTTTATGCAGTTATAGACTAAATGATCTTCTGCACCATAATAACAGCATGCCTTTGGCTGGCTCAGTATCATGTACCTCTTTTTTCATTCATATTAAGCATGTTTGGAACACATTTAGCTTTCCTTTCAAAATTCAGTTCCAAATTGAACAGCCAATTTTTTTCTTAATTTGCAGTGATAAATTCTGAAAAAATGCATTCTTTCCATGGGACAATCTTTTTTTCCACTTCACAAAAAACTTCTCTGGAAGACCAAAAGATTCAAAAATTAACTCATGGGGATCCTCTGTCCCTAAAATTATCAATACTCTGCCATCCTGCAGCATAAACCCGAAGTGGTAAAATTATATTGTCAAGTATTTTATGTCTACCTTTTCATTAGTTTTAATCTTAATTCTTACCATCGGCTGTTTCCTTTCAGGCTGTTGTCATCCTTCCTGCATTTTCTTGTTTGTTTCAGTATCTCTAGTCTGGAAGTCAGTCTTTTTTAATGCTTGTACATGTCCTCCCCATGGTCGTATGATGTTTAAAGACATGCAGTTAGGTGCGTGCGTGAATGGGTGTGCCTTCCTTGAAGGTTGGGTGATGGGCTGGCAACTCGGCACCATAAAAACAATCCACTGCCAATCATTAGCGGACCGGAGTTCCATTGTGGCGACCCCTAACCAGGAAAAGCCGAAAGACAAACATCAAAAACAGAAGTTAATCTTTCATCCAATTTATTGTTGAAACCCCATTGCCAGCACATGCTTTTAAAACTAATTTCTACACTAAATGAACATGCACCAGATAGTCTGCCTTACATCTTTGATTCTACACTAGTCCTCTCCTCTGCTCTCTCAGCAAACACTTTCCACTGTGTCACTCATTTTACAATATTGCCATTTTCTGGATCATCCTGATTAATTAAATGCATCAAGACCTATGTATATAATCTTCCTTCTTACAGCATTCTCACCATGACTTCCTCATGACCTTCAATCCCAACACTTTTCATATTTTATTGCTCCATTTCACTGTCAGCAGTCTCCATTCTATCCTCCATCTTGGAGCTCTCCTTAGTAGCTCATTGGAGTAGGAAAATTTCCCTAGTGCCTTGGCCAAATTTCTAGCAGTAAGTATAAATGCCACCTCAGGTCTCCCCTGAAAGAGGTCCCAGCCTAGTGGAACTAACCTGGTGAAAAAAAGACAGATGGATGGATAAATACATTTAAGGGTTGCCTATGTGGCTTAATAGATAAGTATTCAATTTCTACCATGATTGTTTGAAAGCACAAAAGCACTGTTTAATCTGATCATTTGTCCCTTAACCACCCCTCTTTTCATGTGTGTGGGGTTTGGTGTAGGCTGTCTCTGTCTAGATACCTGTTTACAAACGTCTCCTTTCTAAAAATTTTACTGACAAATTAAGCAGATTCCTTACTAAAGATTAAATTGAGGTAGTGATTAGGTTATTGGCTGGATTATTCAAGGAAAATTTCTAACATTGCTCTGTCCTGGATCCTTTACTCTTTGGTGTATAGTTTAGTGTCATAAAAGCTGATATCAGGTGACTATGACTAATCTTGCTTGCTGATGACTGCAAACTCTAGGTGGTTATCAAATCCTATTCTAATACCCAAAATGCTCCAACATTGGCCAGGCCAAACAAATGCTTGATGTATTACATACGTACATGCATATATTTTAGGCATGGGCAGTAATATCCTTCTACTCTGCCAATATACCAAAACAGTTGTTCCCATAATAAATGTCCAGGCTGTTCTTAAAAATATCTAAACTAGTGCCTGCTTTAATATAATTTGGTAGTCTAGTCCATGAATCAGCTTTTCTCTCTCAGAGAACCAGTTATTACACTTCAGTTTTCTATAGTATCTTTTACATGGGTTTTCAGATGATTGTCTACTACTTTTTGATAATCCCAAACATTCCCAGAGGTAGTTGGATCTAAATGCCCTATATACCTGCATAAATACTCCTCTTAAATATCTCTACGGGACACTATACAAGTTCAGATATTTTAGTCTTTTATAATAACTTACATTTTCACATCCATGGATGCCCTTGGTATATTTCCACTGTATTCTTTCCAGTTTGCTCATGCCTGTTTTCTTATAAAGTTTCCATATTGTTTTTTAAACATCTTTATTGAATTATCACTTGTGACATAGGCAGATTTACATTTATATAAAATTAATAAAACCATATTAACAAGTTCATATTTACAAACATTATACATAATATATGTAGTTATATATCATATAGTCAAAGCAACATTATATAAATTGTTCAGTTCCTGCCTTCTCTTAAACCTCATTCCTCTTCCAAACCATTTTTCTGCATATAATTCCCATGGTTTCTATTATTCTCTACATAATGTATTCCTACTCTTTTCTAAAAGTCCTACTTCCTGTTCTTTTATCTCTTAACAGTATTCACTGTTTCAGGCACAGTCGGTTTAGATTTTGTTATGCATATTCTGGTAATTGCTTTTTGGCAGCCACCAGAATTAAAAACAAGGCTTTACTATGCTTAGACAATTCAGATCCTGTATCCCAGCTCAAAAAATTAATTTCCTCAGTTACACTTATTTGTTCACCCAGTATTCCTGACAGAGTACTCTGTAGAGATTTTTTTAAAGTCTGCCAACTCATTACACTCTGAGAACATATGGTCCCAGGTACCCCTTTCTTCCCTATTATACCTCCAATATTTACCATCTACCTGAGGAAAAATTACTTGAAGTCTGCTTTTGGTATAAAAGTATCTTTGTAAATACTTCCAAGCAAAAATCCTAAATATTCTACATTTTGTTGCATATCTGGGACCCATGCATATGTTTTCCTATTGTTTCTTTGTGAAATACATATCTAATCTTTCTTCCCAATCTTTTCTGACCTCTTTTTATTCATTCCTTTTGTTATTGTGCAATTTATTATATACACTACTAATTATCCTTTTTAAAACAGCAGTTTATGTGCTAGATTCAATTAAAAAAATTAACCAGTGCAGGTCTTTCATTTAGGATTCTCCTATTTCTTTCATTCATCTACACTGTGATATCAATCCCTGATTGGGAAAATAATCACTAGCCTGCAGACCAAATGTCTTCTTGGTCTATTCCCATTCTATTACCTTCCACCTCTAATTATTTTTTCCCCAATACCTTGGTTCCTATGCCAACTTCCTCCAGTAAATTCCAACCCCCACTTGTCTGTTCTTTGTACCCCTAATTGCAGTCATGCCTATCAGCAGACTCTCCTTTCTCCATTCCCATGTTGGCTTACTTTTTAGTAAACTTTCTGCTACTTTATGAGTATACTATTCTGTATTAGTGTTGTTATTCTCCTTAATGATCTGTATCTGTAGTTTTCAATCTCTCATTACATTGTATTTGGGCATTGCTGCTAAAGCTGACCATTTGAGGGCATCAATTATATTGAGGAAACAGGATAAACTTCGAAGGGATATTGCAGCATATGCTGAAAGGGTATCTTATCCATTAAATACTACTACCACTAGCTGTGGCTAACAATGTTACCGTCACCCCTGCTCCATTCCCAATAGCTGAAGTCTTATCTGGTGAGACTGTTGACACCACTATTACAGCAGCACCTAGTGCAAGTAATAATTCGAATAAAAAATGCCCCCCACCATCCCATTGCCTCACCTGACTCTTTTTCAATGCACCCATCAGGCAAGATAAGGACTCTAAAATGGTCGGCTACAATCAGTCCAAGGGCAAAGGTAGAAGAACAAACAGAAGGAAAATCTAGATTACAAAATAGAAGTGCTTAATTTAAGTGGGGTCACTCTTAACAAAGAACATATATCTGTGTTACAAAAAGGTTTTTGTTTTTATTCCCAGCAACTCTGTGGATATCATAAAATTGCTCATAGATTCACGCTATATATAAGAAAACTCAACTTGCAATACTTCATGCACAATGCTTATACACTGGAACCAGGTCCTGACAAATTGAGAAGATGAAGTACATCCAGTCCTACCCATAACAGCACCCTTCAGGCCATCACCAACATCTGCGAAGATGAATTAAGGAACAAATTGACAATCAAATACAAATATTACAATTTAACTAAGAATGAAAGGTCTGCCCTTCAAGATTTATCCAAAAATAATCAGAATCATGAAGGCAGAAAAGGGTGGGATGTTAGTGTCGATGAAGTTTAAGGATTACAACTAAGCAATTTGAGATTTGTTGGGTGATAATTCTTGTTACACAGAAGTGTCAAAAGAAACTATTAGCAGAAGTTTTTCTGCCATAGACCATATTTTCTTTGACATGTTTAGTCAGGGCAATTCTGATTATGACACTTTTGTTGCTCTGGTGGAATATCTGAAAATGGCACATTTTTTCAGAATTCCTAAGGTACTGCAAAACAGGAGTAAACCTCCATTTAGCCCTATTTTGTCGGCAGCATTTTCCAAACAGAACCAATTTCAACCTTTTTAGACCACATTCTGATTCTTGTGGCTCAGAGTTCACTATACTATTTAAGGGACTCCTGGAATCTTTTGAAGTATTTAATGGCTTCAGTACTGAGGAGCCATTTTTTAGCTTTGCTTCACTGGATGTTGTGTCCCTCTATACCTGCATTCCGCAAGATGTTGGTATAGAGTATCTAAGGGAGTATTTATGTAGTCACACAACTTTGGACAACAATAAAATAAATACTGTTTGTTCCCTTTTGGACATAGTCTTAGACAACAACTATTTTAGTTTTTAGGCAAGTTTTTTAAACAGACAACTGGAGTGGCCATGAAAGCTAGAGTTGCTCCAGTTTTTGCCAATTTGGTTATGGCCAGGTGGGAGAAAAAAATTCTGAAGGAGCATCCCTTAGCCAAAAAAGTGTTGTTCTACCACAGATACATAGATAATCTTTTTTCTATCTAGACTAGAAGAATTTCAATTTTATGTTGATCACTTGAATAACAGCACTAACTTTCTATACTTTACTATGAGTAGCTTGGGTGACAGTCTGAATTTTGTTGACCTCAATTTAATCTTTAGTAAGGAATCCGGTTCATTAGTCAGTAAATTTTTTAGAAAGGAGACTTTTGTAAACAGGTATCTACACAGAAACAGCCAACATCAAACCCCACACACATGAAAACAGGGGTGGTTAAGGGACAAATGATCATATTAAACAGTCTGACTACTGAGTAGTTTACTTTTTTTGCATGAACTTTCTAAGCTAAAGTTTTTTTTTTTATAGACCAAGGGTATGATCCAAACTGGTTGGTAACCTTAGAAAGTGAAGTTTTGGGACTCAGAACATCTATGGCATGACCCATTTTGGATGGGCACTACCTGACATCACCAACCAGTCAAGATTTGGTCAACGCTTCTTGGAGCTCCTACAAATTGGCTTTCCTCATTCCTATTTGTAATGAAATTTGGCTTATTAAAAGTTCCTTCAATGAAAACTGGAAGATTATCTTAGGGAACTCAGACTTGTTGAACATTTTAGGTGAAAGGCCAGCCTTCACTTTTAAGAGATTGTTTAACCTTAAAGCACTCTTTGAAAGGGGCAGAGCTGATGCATCCTCTTCTGTAACAAGTCACTTTTGGAACTTTCATCTGCAGACATTGTAAACAATGCAGGTTTTTGAGTAACTCATCTTCTGTGTAGTTTCAGCATTGTGACTTAGTAGTTTAGACTAAGGCTAGATACAGCTGCACCCCTAAGAATGTAGTTTATGCAGCTAACTGTGCTTCATGCAACACATTCTATATAGGTGAGACCATTAAATGCCTAAACAGAAGAATTTATGAGCATGTATTGGCCATTAAGAATAATGACCATACTAATGCTTTGGCCAAACATGCTGCACATTGTACTGACTTAGGTTCATAGGTTCATAGGTTGGTACTAGGCTATCAGCCCTAGGGCATATACAAGCCTAGCCATAACAATTCCCTGGTTATTTCTTCCCACACTATTTAATTCCCTGGACCCCTGTCTAGCAGGGCGACTGACCTGATCCCTGGGGTGAATTTCCTTTCTCCCATCCAATTGTCAAGGTTCCTTTTGAAGAGGGCCAAAGAGGCACTCTGCTTAACATGTATGGGCAATCTGTTCCAGAGTCTGGGGAGTCTCTGGGTCAGGAACCTATCACTCCAGCATGTTTTGTTTATTGTGATGACAAGGTTTAGATCCCTGGAGCGTGTGGTTCTGAGGGATTGGGATTTCTTTAAGTGTAGCATGTCCAACAGCTCTGGGTTTGACATGGCCTTGTATGTTAAGCAGAGATCACCTCTGAGTAGACGATATGCGACAGAGTATAGCTGGAGGTTTTTAAGGTGGTCAGCATAGGGCATCTGCTTTAGGCCTGTGATTCTTTTAGTGAGGTATTTCTGTGGCCTTTCCAGTTGTTGCTGATGTCTTGAGAAGTACATACCAAATGGGGCATTGTATTCTATAATGGGTCTAATGAGGGATGAGTACAGTGGGACAATGACCTCCTTTTTTCTGGATGAAAAGCCCTTAGTGATGAGGTGTGCCACATAGAAGGATTTCCTGACTGTTGTGGCAATGTGGTTATCGAAGGTGAAACCACTGTCCACCTGTGTCCCTAAGTCTCTGATCACACTTTCGGTATTTAGTGTACTGCCACCTATATGGTAATTCATGGATACATGTTTTTTCCCAAAGGGGATAACTATACATTTCTTGGCATTGAGCTTGAGCCCATGGCTCTGGCACCAAGCATCTGTTTCTGTAAGGCTCTTTTGTAGAGTATCCACATCATTTGGGGATTCAATAATGGCTCCCGGTTTGCAGTCATCTGCGAACTTTGTTAGCCAGAGTCCCTTAGTGTTGGCCTGTACTTCAGAGAAGTAGATGCCAAACAAGAGTGGTCCCAGGAATGAACCCTGAGGTACTCCACTTGTCACTTGTCTGGAGCTGGATTTGGAGTCAGCTACTTTTACAGTATGGGTTCTATCAGTAAACCAGTTAACCCATTGGGTGATGTAGGGATTAATGCCCAGCTTAGTAAGTTTATCTATGATTCCAGAGTGGGGGATGGTGTCAAAGGCCTTGGCAAGGTCTAGATAGGCTGTGTGGACCACCTTACCCTTGTCCATGGCTCTGGAGACTGATTTGAAGAAGTTGATCAGGTTCAGGAGACAAGATCGGCCTTTCACGAACCCAAACTGGGTGGGGTCCAGTGTTTGAAGGTTGCCAATGTCTTTATTTATATGTTCCATGATAATACACTCCATGGCCTTGCAGATAAGGCTTGTCAGACTGATGGGATGGTAGTTTCTGGGATCCAAGGTGGATCCCCCCTTGTGGAGTGGGATAACTGTAACTCTGCGCCACTCAGTGGGCACAAAACGTGGGGTGAGGCTATGATTAAACATGACACTTAGGTGAGGTGCCAGTTCATATTGTAGTTCATGTAGTACACAGCCCGGGATGTCATCTGGTCCCATGGATGCTGTATTCTTAGCTTTGGAGAGTGCATTTTTTACCTGTGTGGCTGTTATTACCAGAATTTGGCAATCTTCCGGTATTGAAATGGGTCATTTAGGGGGTGAGAGGGGGGTGAAGTTGGCACTGAATCGATCTGCCAGGATATTGGCAATATCATTGGGATCAGTATATTTATTGCCATTCTGTTTTAGCTCAGAGCAGATCTGAGCATTGCCATTTAGATTCTTGACATAGTTATAGAATGCCTTGTGGTTGTCTTTGGAATCTTTGGCAATTTTATTTTCGTAACTCGCTTTGGAGGATTTTATGAGGGATCTCAGTTTCTTACTGAGGCTGGTAAGGGAGTTTTTTGCATCCTGGGATTTTCCTCTTTTCTGCAACAGTTTCTTCCTTTTGTTGTAAAGTTTGTTTATGGCAGGGGACCAACAGATTGGCTTCCTTTTTTTGGATGAGAGCATCTTGGTTCTATTTGGGAAGGCATGATTCATGCAGGAATGGATATGCTCATACAGTGCCTTAGTGTAGGACTTAGCAGTTGAACTTTCAGTACCCGTCTGCATGGGTGTCATGAAGTTTGTCACTTCTGACTTGAGTAGCATGAAGTTGGCTTTGAGAAGTTTGTTATGGAGGTTTACTTACTGGGGGGTGGGAGTGGGATGTGGATATTAAGGGTGATTAGCTTATGGTCAGACCTGACTAACGAGGGGGTGACCATAGGTGTGGACCATCGATTTCCTATGTTGGTAATGACCAGGTTTAGGATACTGGAGCCCCTGGTGGGACTATGGATTAGTTGATCCAGGGTGTTGGAATTTATGAATTCCAAGAACCGTTGGGCAAAGGTGTTGGTGCATGAGTAGTTTTCCCAGTTAATGGCAGGGTAGTTAAAATCACCCAGTATTAGGGTGTTTGTTTCTATCTTAATATTTTCCAGTATGTTTAGAAAGGTGTAGTGAGAATCTTGGGGTATGGTGGGGGATCTGTAGCAAGCTACAATTTGGATTGCAGTCTTACCTAGTGTTAGTTGCACCTGGAGAATTTCAGCCGCATTGTATTGTGCAACTAGCCTGGTGGTGTGAATATCCTTGGTGAATATTGACACTCCTCCACCTTTAGTGTTTCGGTCCTGGTTTGGTGGCCTAAAAGTGTGGTAAGAGATGTAGTCTGGTATTGCAGGGGTGCTCTCTGGAGCCTTGAACCAAGTCTCAGTTACTGCACAGATATTGATGTTTTCCATTTTTAGGAGTGCCTCGAGAGAGTGCATTTTAAGGTTTAGACTTCTAGCATTGAGTAGCATTACCTTCAGATTTTGCATGCTTGTACCTATTATGATGGTGGTTTTGTCCTCTGAACTTTGTCTAAAAAAGGCACTATAGGGGTGGCAAGAGCCTTAGCCAGTAACCTGAATCCCAGGGGCGACAGGTGCAGACCATCTCTGGCAAAGCATCGTGGTCTGTCAATCATGTCGTCCCAGGCAGACAGATACTGGATCCCCTTTGAATGACACCAGAAGCTTAGCAAATTGTTGAAGTCAATCATTTTGTCCTTATATTGTGATATCATTCTGGGCGAAGGCAGGATACTACTCAGGGCTAGGGTCATACCTGCCTGGGCTACATGATCCGAGAGCTCTTCCATGTCTCTTTTCATGTAGTCCAGGGAGGTACGTCTCAAGTCATTCACTCCAACATGGACAATGACAGAGTCATATTTGTACTTGTTGTGGAGTGACTTGAGTGCATGCATTATGTGGTGGGGTACCCGACAGGCAGCTGACTGTAATTTTTCTTTTTCAACCTGGTGAGACTTCAAAATATTTATTTATTTTTTTTAATCAACAGTCTGTGCTGACAGTTTTTCTGGGAACTTAAAAATTCTGTTGGAATGTTGAGAAAGTAGTTGGCAGATAAGGTTAAGGTGCTAATCATGCCCCTCATCTCAATGAGTCCATTAATATTAAATGTTTTTTACAGTGTTCTAGAATTTAATAAATCTTTTAAATACTGTTAAGTCTTTTCACATTTTTATTCTACTTTTTATAAGTGAATTCAGTTTTTAGCTCAATATAGCTTTAAATCTACTTAATGAATATTTATAAGTGAAGTTTGTTTCCTTTCATGCCACTATTGGTTGAGTTTGAGCACACAATCGTCTATGTGGTATTTTTAATCTCAGTCTTAGATCCTGTTTGCATTTCTGAAGAAGTTTTGTTGGAATAAAAAGAATGAAAGTGCTATTTGTTTGTCTGTGGCTTTGCTTTGGTTGTGTTTCATTGGATCTACTTCACTTACCCAAAAAAAACAAATCGCCAACATTCACTTCACCAAGACAAATACACAGACAAACCAGAAGACCGACTTCTGGAACACTGACATTCTGGCCCAGGGTAAGTAACCGCTTGGCCGTCCCGAAAAAAAAAAAACTAAACCCACTCCCTAACTAAATATACCAACTCCGAGATCACACTACTGCAGGGGTAAGGGACAAAGCTCAACAGGAAGGTCAAGCAGTTAGTCACCTCGGGTCGGAATGTCAGTGTTCTGGATATCGGTCTTCTGGTTTGTCAGTGTATTCGTCTCAGTGAATTGAATGTCGGCGATGTGTTTTTTTGGGTAAGTAAAGTAAACCCATTTCATTTTACTGGGTTTTTGGTTCCTCTTTATACATTGTAAATAATTTCCTTACTAATGTTATTGAATCGGCATTATTCCAGTCTGTTTCTGGTAAATTTAAGTTCCCAACCACTATTATTCTGCCTGCATATGTTTCATGCAAGAAATGTATGAATTCCTTTTGGTCATCAGCACTTGACTTTTTTGGTCTGTACACTCCAAAAATTGTTTTATGTTCCAGGGGTGTCTTTATACACAATGCCCAGTATTGGTGCTATCACTGAACATGTAATACTCACATCTAAAAAAATCTTTAATCCCTATCATGTCTTATCCACCTGATTTTTTGTTAGAATGTCTGTTAACAGTAAAAACATTTATACCCTGACAGAACTGGTTTCAATCATTGTTCTTTAACAATGTTTCACAAAGAATAACAACTTCACCAACCCTGTGAGATCATAGCAAATCTTTTAATAAATAAAAAAAAAACTTTATTTTTAATGCTCCTAACATGAATAACAATTACAGATGCAACAGATGTTATTATCTGTGAACTTTTAAATTTTTGACCAGGCAAAAATCTCGCCTTGTGTTTGCCAGATATTGCAAAATATCTGCTGCAAAAATTCTTTTTTCTCTGAGCTTGACAAGTGCATGCCATCCTGCCGAAACCTATGTGCGCCCACAATTAAGCTTCGATATTCTACACATTTCCATTTTTTACAAAAACATGCATCTGGAGCATTTCTCCCTGGGCCTCTGCTGAAAATTGGCTTTGCTGCAAGTTGGACTTTCCCGGTAAACAGATGACAAATAAATAAAAATAAAATAAATACATTTTTTAAAACAGGGCTTTTTTCATGTAGGTATGTAGCCAAAACAATCTTTTCATTCACAGTGACCTGAGTCTTTTTTTCTATATGTGATTTGAGAAAAGGATGTCCTAACATCTGTAGAAGCTATGCTATCAAGAGGGCTGCAATTTCTCTACTGACAGTCAGAAAGTCCTTATAGATGAAATTATTTGTACCAACACGAATAAAACCAGATCCATACTTCTTAATAGTAAAGCATTCTAAGGTCTGCCTCCCATTCTCTATGTTTGCTTCTGGTAAGCACAACACTATTCAATGTTCATTATCTTTTCTGGAAATATACGTATCAGTTCCTCTTATAACTGAATCTCTAATTGCAAGAATATCTTTTCTGATCAGATGTGGAGAATTCAGTAATATCTGCTTTAATCACTTGTTACAAAGGAATAATCTTCATCACCAGTAGTCTTATTAATCCCACTGTTTTCATTGTGTATTACATTTGCAAGCATACAGTTCTCATCCAGTTGGCTTTGTACATCCACAGCTTGAGCCATGTTGTCAACATCTGTCGTTCTCCTCTTTTGTCTTAGAATAATGCTTTTCAATGCTTCCATGGTAATTTTTGATTTATTCCTTTTCAACTGCCTTTTCTTTTTTTCTGCATTTTTTTTGGAAAAATAATGTCCTTATATGTAGACAAAGTTTTCTGGTAGAAAAATGTTCTTCACTTTAACCTGCATGTTGCATAAAGCAGTGTCCTTTTCTGTATGTATTTTCTTTGCTTTATAGACATTAATCGGTTTCTTTTTCTTCCTTATTTGTTGTGAACTTCATCTTTTCTTTCTTTTTTTATTTTCCTCTGTATGCTCTGAATCCTCAGACTGCTGAATACTTATATCTAGAATTCAGAAGCTGTCAATGGTGTTATCTTGTTCAATAGGGGTTGAGTGATCTTTACTTTTACTAACAGCAGACACTACCTTTCCTAGATGTGTTCTGTTTGCTCTTTGCCTAACTTTATTGATTTCATCAGGCTAGTTATTAGTATATATAACAACAGTGATCAGTAAACCTAGACTTACTATTAATAATGGTAAGCAAATTTTCCGTCTTTTGGCATGAGGCACACAAATCGCCAGTATCAGGAGCGACCTTTAAATATACAGAGCAGTTAGTACACTGTACAAGTTACTTGTGCTTTAGCTGGGATTTTCTATGGATTAAAATCACTAAATAATGACATGCATTTGAGTTTCAGACTTCATGTCACTCAGAAAATACATGTTAACACAAATCCTGTTATTCTAACAACTTTCTAAGTTTATAAAAACAATATTTAAAATGTGTCCCTATTTTTGGGGCCTTTGTCCCCCCATTATGTCAGGCTTTGTCCAGCTTGCTTGCACTAAGAGGTTGAGGGGTATGGGCATACTCATTTAAGGAAACCATGTTCATCTGCAAATGAATACAGAATTATAAAAAAAGGATAATCAGAATCAGTTACTATGGAAATCAAAGCGATTTTAAGTCAGCTTGTAAGAGAAAAAAGTCACAGAAACAATATACAACTAAATATTAAATTAAGTAGAATACAAATCATTGCTCTGACTGTATCAGTTGTGAACGTCACATAAAAGCTGGAATTCCTTTACACTGCATGCAGTCACACCTCTTTTTAAAAGTAAAAATCAATAAATTATAAACCAATGCGGAATTGTTTCAGATAAGGTCTGGATAGTGCTCTCTTTATTCCTGTGTGAATTTATAGCTTAAAATGTCCCTGGGGTTGGCTAGAGTCTACCTGTCTAAATGTAAATAAAAATAAATGTTCTCTTTCAGACAAGTGCACAGTCAATCACAAACCAACACATGATTGTTTCAGATAAGGTCTGGATTTAGTCATGGATGTACCCTCAACACCGGGAAATACAGTATAGTTTCCTTTGTTAATCTATCATCACTACAGCTTGCCATGTAGATGACTTTACACTTAAATTTGGCGCACTCATCATGGACTTGTTACATATTCACACCTTATTGGGCCCATCATTAAATATAATGCACCATTGGACATGCACCTCTCAAAGCACCTAATCCAGCTTGACAAACCAACATATTTCATTGTGAGAAAGGTCATAGGTCTTAGTGCTCTTAGCTATTCTGACAGACTAAAAGCCACACCCCTCTACACAATGTAATACAGACTCCTGAAGGGAAATCTCTGTTTACCTTTGTGTGCTGTAAATGAACCAGCACTCTTTGAAATCCTTCCCCTAAATAGAACAAGTCATAAAAACATCTGTTCTGGAGACCTGAGCCTTTACTATCACATCAGCAACAACAGATAACATGACAGATTCCAAACTTAACATATCCCTTATCTATCAAGCATATTACTTCCCTAGCAACCTTTAAAACTATTCTTGATGACTGGATGGGTGATCACAAATTTTCACCATGGATATGTGGAGAAAGTTTACTAAATGGAGCACACTGTTAGCCTATCATCAGTACTGTATGATGTAGCTGAGCTTTGTGAACGTTTCCTTTGCCAGTAAGCTTAGTAAGAAGCTATAAACCTATCATAGTAGAACACTAGGATTTCAAACTGAGGGGCCTTCTCAAGCCTAGCCATGCCTCCCAATACAATCTAATAGGTGATGGTTCTCGATGGTTTGTGGTGGTAGCATTAGTGACTAAACATTTACATGCCTTCTCTCTCTAACGACGCCAGACCAGAGGTATATTTATGGTTCTCCATCCACTGATCCAAGTTTCACTTGAATAAGTGCAGGGATGAACTCTGCTTTGCTTGGATAGGAAGCCTGCTCCAGAGAAGATGGAGCCTCTGAAACACATGGCTGTCCCTTTTGCATGGTCTATTTATGTTGTAGGCAAGGTTTAATGTTTCTAAATTTGATGGTGCTGATGTTATTTGTTTATGGATGTGCAGCAGGTTAATTTAGGCTGAATCAGAGGATTCTTTGTAGGCCAGGCATAGGTCACCTCTCAGCAGCCTGTAGGAGACCAAATATAAGGACAAGGCTTAGAGGCAGTCCACATAGGACTTGTTTTCCATATCAAGTATTCTTTTTGTGACAGATATCTGGGGACACTCCAGCTGTTACATATGCCTGGCCAAGTACATACTGAAGACAGCATTGCACACACTTATTGATCTTATGAGAGCAGAGTACAATAGGACAATTACATGTTTGGATCTGGAAACCATACCCCTACTTGTACATTTTGCAAAATAGAATGATTTCCTCACTTAGGTAGACACACGGTGGTGAAATGCCAAAATACTGACTGCATGCATTTTCAAATCCCCTTCTTTTTTGGGGGGTGGGGTGGATATTATCAACATAGTAGTCTGTCTGGTTGGCTATCTTTCTGAAAGATGCTATGATGCACTTTGTGGTACTGATTTTTGACCTTGACTTGGGTAGTGGCAGTTATTAGTCTGTTTCAGTCCTTCTTGGAGGATATTTGTGCCTTGGGGGGGGGGGGTTCAGTAACTGCATCCAGTTTGCAATAATCTGCACACTTGGTCAGTCAAAGGCCCTTTATATTAGCCTTGAACTCAGAGAAGTACATGCTAAACAAGAGCAGTCCAAATACTTAGCCCTGAGGCACTCCACTAGAAAGTGGCCTTTTGTGGATGTAGACTCGCTTATTCTTGGGTCCTGTCTATTAGCTATCTGGCTATCTAGCAGATGGCATAGGGGTTTATACCTAGATTAGTGAGCTTTTCTAGAATGCCTGGGTGAGGTGCTGCATCAGATACTTTGGCCAGGCTGAGGTAGGCAGTATGCACCATTTTGCCCTCATCCATTACTTTGGTGACATTCTTGAAGAAGCCCATGAAGTTAAGTAAATAAGACTTGCCCTTGACAAACCTGAACTGATTTGAGATCAAAGTTTGTAGTTTACTTATTCCATAATTTAGGATATCTATAATCATTCTCTTCATACCTCTGCATATCAGGATAGTAAGGCTTATGGGTCAATAGTTCCCAGGTCTGTGGATGGCCCACCCTTGTGCAGTGGAATAATCACTGCAGTCCCATTCATTGGACACAAAGCCTGTTTCTAGGCTATGGTTAAATAGTGTTTCCAGTGGTCTGGATATTTCTTGTTTCTTGCTAGTAAGGAGGCATCCTGGTGCATTATCGGGACCCATTGATGCAGTGTGTTACTGGCCTTGGAGATCATGCAGCTGGCACAGAGGTTAAGGTTGCAAGCTGGAGTTTCTATTGTACAAAGTTTGATTCTTTCTGTCCTCATCTGTGTATAGTGTGACCTTGAGCAAGTTAGTTAACCAGGCATTGATCCTTGGTCAGCCCTGAAAAGGGACTGTGTGTCCAGTGGACTGACCTGGTTAACAAATAGGGTTTTTATTGGGGTGGAACATTGGCATAATGGTTCAGATGTTTATTTCACAGTCACTAGGTACAGAGTTTCATTCTCACATTTGAAAGGGAAATTGTCTAGGCTTAAAAGGGCCCATAATGGCAGCTAGCCTAGTACTTACCTATGAACCTATGAACATATGAGAACACCTTGAGCACTTGCTCTCTAGTGATAGCTGATGGAGCTATGTGTGTTTGTATTTCTTGGGGGGAAATCTGGTGGAAAGGAAGGGCTAAAACTGAAACTAAATTTGTCAGCCTGGAGGCTTGCTATATCTTCCAGCTCTGTATAGATGGCACTATTTACAATTAACTTGGTACATTGCTGTGTATTGCCTTTGATTTTATGGGCTTAGCTGAAGAAAGCTTTGTGATTTTCTTTAGCCTAGGAGGCAAATTTTACCTCAAACTTGTGTTTTGTGAACTTTAGCAGTTCCCCTAGTTGCTTGTTTAGGTTGATGAGAGATTTTTTTTATCTTAATGGGCATTGCATCTCTTAATTTTTGCCAGGAATTTCTTCCTTTTGTTATACAGCCTATTAATGTTGAGATTCCAATAGGGTGGCTTTTACTGTGAGTTGATCCTTTGCTTAAACCAGGTAGGTAGAGCTGTCTATATACAGCTGTTAATGTTTTTATACAGGGTTTCCGTGAATGATTCCACGTCGTCAGTGGTGTTCTTAGGGTTTGGGGAGGTTTGACAGTTTGCCACTGTATCACTTAGTAATTGAAAGAATGCCCTTGAATAATTCATAAAATTCCAGGGTTAGCCTGTGTCCCTTGTTTTAACTTTACTTCAAAGGAGACAGCATTATGGTCTGACCTGACCAACAAAGACATTACACTAGGGTGGGTGCAATGTTCAGCCATGTTTGTGAGGACCAGGTCAAGTATTTTTGTGCCATTAGTAAGTGTACAGAATCTCTGGCCCAAGGTGTTTGCATTTAGAAATCTCTGGGCCTGCGTATCAGAGTCATGTATGAATCCTAGTTTATACTGAGGTAGAAAAAGTCCCACATGATTATGGTATTGAATGTGGAGAGTGTCTAGTTCATTTAATTATGTATTATGTTTTTTTTCTGCGTCATAGAGGTGGGCCTATAATTTGCAAGGGTAAGGCATTTAGCTATGTCTAAGATAATTTGGAAGTGCAGATGTTCAAGAGAGTCATTCTGATGGAATTGCCTTGAGGTGTGTTTGTTTTTAATGTAAATAGAGGCACCTCCACCCTTTTCCCCTTCCTAAATAGAAGTTGGTCTAAATGTGTGGAAGGCATTGCAGCTCTGCACTGCTGGGGTGCTCTTAGTGGCTTTAAACCATATCTCAGCAACTGCACAGACAACTATATTCCCTAGGGTGAGGAGAGCTTTTAGTGAGTGGCTGTTCTTGTTTAGACACCTGGGATTGAACAGTAGTACCTTCACATTTTTCAGGGCTGTTTTAGCTATGTCAGTAGGTTTATCAGGCTATCCATACCTAAAAAGGCAGTATGGGGGCAGACAAGATTTTAGCCAATATTTGCAATCCCAGAAGGAACAGGTGCAGTCCATCCACAGGTGCAGGCAAAGAAATGTGGCCTGTCAACAATATTCCTTCAGGTTGACAAATAATGTACCTCCTTTAAATGATGCCATACTCTAAGCCAATTGTTAAAGACAATTATTTTCTGTTCATTGTGGCATCTGCCTTAGAGAAGGTAGACTGCTCCTTGTTGTTGACTCATAACATCCTGGGATGCACAGTCCAGGAGCTACATCATGTCCTATTCATGTAGTCTAAGCAGGTACATCTTAGGTAATTTATGCCCAAATGGGCTTTGACTGAGTCATACTGGCACTTGTGGTCCATTGACTTCTAAAACTATAAGATACCAAAGAATAGGTGGCTGGGCAGGCAGTAATAACAAAATGGTAAGGAATATTCAGGAAGAGGTTCTTGAAAAAGTTATATATTTTGGAAAGAATGGGATTGTGAAGGAACCTTGTCAAAAGAAGGAATCTTGCAGAAATGGGAAAGATAAGTTTGAGAGGAAGAAAACATTAAAAGGAGGGAACATTGTATGTTTTCCTACTTTACTTTTCATAGCCATACTATGTAGTATTCATGCATATTGTACTTTATTTATTGCTGCTTCTCATTTATATAATAAGGAATTTCACCCGTCCCCTTGATTAGCAGCTACTCATCAACTCCTTCCATTCTGACTCACGTTTTCTCTAGCCACCCTCATTTTCTACTACTTTTCTTTACATCTAGAAATCTCCTGCCCAGCACACCTCCTTGCTTTCTGGATATTACATTCTTTACCTCAGTTGCCATTAGTTGTATCATCTCAATTACTTTTTCAGTCATCTCACACTTCATTCTCTCTATATAGTTCGCATTCAGAATTCATGAGAGTCTCCCTTCTTTTCTGACTATCCACTTGCAGATTTCCATGGCCTCTGTCATTATAATTTGTGCCCTATGTACACTCCCATAACATACGTTTCATGACTGTCTTATCTGTTGTGTAATTTAAGCATCTTTAGTGTGTTTTCATTCCCTCCTTATATAATTCCTTTGATGCGAGATACCATGTATACAGCACTCTTATTATCTGATCTCACACCAGATGCATTTTCTGTATCTCTAATGTTATTTTGAGGATTTTTCACCATTCAACTTTCTCACATCGCCACCCTTCTTCCTTATTCCACCATTTCCTTATCCCTTTCTTTGTGGCTTCCTCTACTTTCCCCCCACTGATCTTTGAAATTCATACTATTATACATTCCTCTGTTTTTCACATCTCACCCATGGGGCTGTCCTTTCAATTATCTTTTTTCTTTTCTTTCTTTCTTGTGTTTCTCCTTCCTCAAATTCTCCATCCATTTTTTCTCAGTCTGTTGCATGCACATTGTAATTTTTTTTGTTAATTGGAATTCTTGCTCTAATTCTGCATTTCTGTTGGTAGACCAACACCACACTCACTGAATGCATTTTGCACAAAAATATTGAAAGCACTTTTTGTGAACCATGGAACAAGTATTCTTTTGCAGAGGGCAAGACCCCCCCCCCCCCGACAGCCCCACATCCCTACATCCCTCAAACTTAAATATACTTGTTTCAAGGTCATATGATAGTGGAGAAAAGATAATTCTCCACTATCACTGAAAGTGTTTCAGCTAAATATTTTCACTGAAACTGCATTCAGTGATAGTGGCACTGATACAATGACACAGTCCTCTAATTCTTATGGGATCTTGAATACTGTCTGTCCTTCTGTCCCTTCCACCACTGACTACTCTTTTCTTGTCCTCTTTTCATAGGTTCATACTAGGCTAACTGCCCTGATGCATGATTTTAAGCCTTGCCAATGACCCAGGGTCAGAATCAAACCCCGCATCTTGTGTTTAAGAGGTGAAGACATTAATTACTGTGCCAAACCAACTCCTCTTATTTTCTTATCATTTCTTCTTTGCAAATATGCATAATCTTCTTTGCTCCCATGCATGTCTTATGCTATTTTACCCCATATCTTTATATCTTTACTGGCAATTCATTCAATCTTTCACTCTTTCATATTTCCTTATAATCTAATTAGTCCTCTCTCCTCTTACCTTTTGTTCTCCCCTAGCTCTCTGTCTTAAGGCCTACATTGATATGTGGGGAGAGTCCCC
>NC_056739.1:1297742665-1297917665 GCF_019279795.1 Protopterus annectens
GTAAGGTTTTTTTTTCCTTACATATTCAAACTTTTAAACTTCGATCATATGTTGTCGAACATATGGGATTCTACGTTTAGAAAGTTCGAATATGTAATATAGACACTAATTCTCCTACAACTTTTCTATTTTTTCTTTCGCCTCTATTCCTTTGATTGTTCCAGCCTGATCAGACCCCCTAGAGTACAACACTAGGCATCTGAATCTCCTGTGTCTTCAGTTGCAATGTCTCCCATTCACTAATATGTTCTTCTTCTTCTGCATCTAATATCTCTGTCCATACTTCTGTTGCAATCACTATGGGTATCTCCTGCTGGATTTCTTCTTTTACCAGCTTCTTCTTCTTTGTGTTGTGTCTTCCTTTCTACCTCCTTTCTTATATTTCCTCTGTCTTTTGTGTTCATCCCCCAGTTTTGAAGTCTGACATGCTCTGCAGCTTGCCTTCCATGCCTTTTAAGTCAACATCACTATGTGCCTTTGATTACTTCTCCTTTAATTCTTTTCCCACAGGTGCATCTGTGCCAGACGTTTTCAATGATGCTTGCAACTTTACCTCCCATCTGGCTCTTAGCAAGTTTATATACCAGACCATTTCCTGCAGAATATTCAATTTGCTTCTTTGTGTTTGTTTCTGTATCTTCTTCTCTACATAATCTCTGGGAAAAAAGGCTTATGCTTCTCCCTCTCTATGAAACCTGTACTTGTTTCACATCTATCCAGCTGTTACGATGGTGGGATAGTTAATCCACACAGGAATTTCAGGGACTTTCAGTGAACCAACAAGTTAGCCATCCCTTTACTCAGTTTATGCAATGAATCAGAATGATCCCCAACCTGTTTTACAAACATATCATTAAACTGTATTACTTTTAGCATGCTGGTTTCTACTATAATTTCTTCTTTAAGTTTATAACTGTGCAGCCTGACACTGTGCACAGGGGATGAAGACCAAACTCTGACCTAGGCAACTTGTGTTTGATTAGTGGCCATGATATTAGAGGACACAGGAAGGGAAGAGATGAGGTAAATGGTCAAGGCCTGCACACCTTTCCCAATTGGACTCTGTAATTTGTGTTCATTTGGGGGGGGGGGCACACTGGGTACTATTACAATCCTGGAGACCATAGAGCTCACCACTGATGCTTCTTGGGGAGGGTTTATTAACAGCAGCTTGGAGGGAACACCTTTATGAAAGTGAGTCAAAGCTCAAAGGGCTCACTTTGAAAAGGAAGCCTACTGCTAATCTAACCTGGTCCCAGCCACTAGGTGGAGGGAATGGGGTGAACACAAAACTTCTAAAGGGAGTAGACACAGACTCCTACAATGAAATGGTGTCTAGTGACTTGTGGATATATATGTCTAACATTAGTAAAAATCCTGTAAAAACAAGGTTTACATTCCTATAACACTGAATTTCAGAAATAACCCAGACTAGAGTCCAGTGTCATTGGTAAAATAATATCTATAAATTAAGATAGAACTGTACCCCATAAAAGTTGGATAATTGTACTGTTATTGTTCGGATGTTTAAAGTGAACAGATGTAAGCTAGATCTTTGTCATATAAAAGCAGGCTATTATTAATGTAATCCTTTAGACAAAGAAGGTGAAGAAGGAAAATTGACTATGACTAGAAAATTACCCTACTTTAGTGACCTGAGTATGGTCTGAAACTAATGACGTTTGCTGTGATTTTAGCAGTTTGGATGTAGGGAAGCCTTTGTTGACATGATCCCAAATAACCAATTAAGGATCATCCTTAGCTCTACCACTCAGATACCCTTGTTCAAATTAAGGTGTCCATTGCCATAATTTCATTGGGCACCCATGCCCCCGATCACCATTGGATAGGTGGGTAGCCAATTACTCCAAGTAACTACCCTTGATTGGCTAGCTGGACCATAATCACACCTCTGTATAAACATTAGTATATATAAAGAGAACTTATGTTTTGACAAGCCACACATCTGATGACATCTACTTCAAAACAAAAGCACTGATTTCAGCTGATTAAAAAGTTGAATTACACAGGCTCCTCATCTGAATTATTTCTAAAACTCAATATTCTAGGAAAAGAAACCTTGTTTTTAGGGAACTTTTCCGAGTGATAGGCCTCCATTTCCACATGTCTCCAGATGTCGGTAAATTGAAGGACTTTCTGTATACTCTATTTAGAAGCCTTGTAGATGTGAGGTGATGGGCTTTACATGGGTGAGTGCGTTAGGAACAGTGTGAGCTGAGCAAAAAAAAAAACTTTGAACTGCTCTTGCTGGCTGTCTGAATTATGACAATTCCCAGTCAGCCCACACCACAATGATGAGGAGCATACGAGCTGATTTTCTATTTGATAGACTGATGATTGACAGTCACTGTGGACAAAGAGTGAAAAAAGGTATATAACTGTGCAGGTATGCTGGCATATTTCTCAGCTGCCCATTTTGCAGCTCCTGCAGTAAGAAATCTTTTTCTTATTGGGTATATAATCTAGATAAGTGAAAGTCTTGTTTCCAGCAACTGTAATAGCATTATTTCCAGTTCTGTCTCTGTGACACATTCAGATACCCATGTCATCCTCATGATATTGCTTCTAGATCTGTTTTCCAGGTCATGCAGTTTTTGTGTTTGCATTTTCAGCATTCTATTGTGACCCTGGATCTTCGATCTAAGTACCTCTCTGTCCTCATCCAGCTCATGGATTATTTCCTGGATGATTGCCTTCAGCTTATCCACTTATATTTGCTGGTTGCCTATTTTCCTTAATAGGCTAATGTCATTAGTGACTGTTGTTAATTTATGGAATAATTTACAGTGGTGTCCTTCCTGTGGAGCTGCTCACTGTTCTATTGTCCTCCATCCTACGACTTTGTTTTTTTCACCTTTAATGACTTGGTTGATTAAATATTTTTTTTCTTGAACCTTTATCCAAAAATCTGAACTTCTGCAACCATCTTCAATGGGGTCTCTGGCACCCCTTTAGTGACTGACCAAACAACATAGTTATAAGTGTTGACTCTGTTATGAGATAGACTAGCTGGGGGTTGAGGTGAATACTAAGAGTCTGGTGCAGATTAAGAATATTCTAGTACTGCCATGGGCCTCAACAGTGAGGCAATGTTGAAAGTACGCAGTAAACAAAGGGGTAATACACTCTTACATGTACATTCACAGTTGAAATACATCACACATGTAAATGTACGTACGATGACAAATGATTTGACTGAGACAGTAGATGTAGGAATGAAGTGAGCAAAAGTGTTGTAAATGAAAAATTTATAGAGTTCTGTCATTTTGACATTAATTCTTTTTATGAATTTGGCGGTAGAAATTTGGTAAGAAAAAAAGAATACCTGCAAAGCAAAGGAACCAAGTTATTTGTAGTCTTGAGATAAATACCATAGAATTTCTCAAGCTGAACAAAGATGTGCTGATATAGAAGAAGCTGAACTGTCACAGGGAGTTCTGATTTTTTAATTCTATCTATGTGTCCATCTTCACTAAGAAAATGAGTGCATAAGGTACAGGAGGCAGAAACAAGATTTCTCTGCATGGTCACTTGTGTTATCCTCTGTGAAAACATGAGGATCTTGGTGATTTGGGAGAGCTCCAGAGTACAGAAACTGTTCTATCAAGTAAAATAAAAATAGAGAACTTAGTCTTTTGTTGTTGTTGTTGTTTTTTGGGTGGGGGGGTAATCTTATAAAGATTCTTACTGTGTAAGTTCTTTCATAGTTATTCCAGGTACACCAGAAAAGTACTCTAAACAAACCCAGTATGCTTTGGAGAAAATATATTTCTCAGCTTGTCCAGAAACATAAGAGAATCTCCCAGAAAGAGCTGGAATTTGTGGATTCAGAGAGGGAATTTTAGTCCACTCTTCTCAATTTGCTACAGTGATCTTCACCTGGAAAAGGAGAAGAAAGGTGGATGAGTTAGAGATAAACTTTATGATTTAGAGAAGAAGCCTCTGTTAGTATAAACATCGCTTTGAGCTTAAATGAGAAAGAAGGATATGGGACAACATGGTGCAGCTAGAAAAGTGGGTTGCTAGAGAATGTAAGTCATGGTGGGGGGGTGTATGTGGACAGCAGATGGTAATCTGCAGTGCCACAAGTGTACAAAATGAAACAAGTCTGCTGAGCATTGCACTTACTCATGGATGGATGTAAAATGCATAGTTCTAACACACACATGCCTATATTGGATATGGAACTTTATGTGGAACTGTTAAGACGAAAGCCATGAAGAGATCATGATCAACACCAGGAAGAAATGGGAAGAAGAGTTAGCATGCATTTATGGCAGGACAGGGTATTCATCGCAAGGCACAAAAAGTAAGGAAAACATGGAGTTTGCAAGGAAACTGGAAGTAGGACTAGATGAGGGATGTATATTATTTCTACAAGTTGGTTAATGAATGGAGATCAGAAAAAGCAGGAGAACTGATGGCTTGCTGGGTAAACATGATGAGCAAGGAATATCAAAAATGAGATAATGGGGGTCCTCCATCTTCTGATAGTAAACTGTTGCTTCTGTAGGCCAACAGAGCTACTGTAAGTCTCATGACTAGATAGTGAGCTTTCTATCAAGAAAGAAAACTTTTATCTGTCTATAATTAATTTAGGAGGTCCTTTGGGAAGTGTGGCGGTAGTATAGAGTTCTTAGAACAATGACAATACTCATACCATATTATAATGGTCATGCTGGAAAGATAGATACATCTCCCAGAGACTGCCATTTCTCTGGAACAGGATTCCACTTCACATGAAACAGAGACACTCCTTGACCCTCTTCAAATGCAACCTAGATCAAAGGATGGGTGACTGCAAATTCACTCCTGGGATGGTGCTCATGTACCTCCTGGACAGTGGAAGTTGGTATTAACTACCATAGATCCTTACCTCTGTGAACTTCACTCACCTTACCCCTAACAACTGGAGCAGCTCAGGATAAATATGGCTAGACTTGTAAGTGCTCTATGGGCGTTAGCCTAGTAACCTCCTATGAACCTATGATTCAAGTCCCATACCTCATGGGTAGGGATGGACACTAAGGCAAGAGGTCTTTGTAATATTTGTAAGTAGATTTTAACTTTTTAGACAGCAATGAGGAGAACATGGACAAGAAGAGACTCTTAAGGATTGAACAGTGACAATGTACAAAGGAGGGATAATGAGCAGACCTCTCAACTGTCCCAAATTACTCTGTTTTACCGAGTTTTGGGGTCCCAATAATGGGGTGCCATGATTCCTCAGTGGCATCCCATTATTTCCGATTTTTCAATCTATTTTTTTTATTTCCATTCTTTTGGAGCTGACATCATCATGTGCGTGATGACATCACCTCCGTCAGCATGCTGCACGCGTCTGTTTGAATACTGGACTGCTGTTCAGGCAGAACACAGCCTGGATATGTCTGTCGCAGGAGGATTCACTAAATGAATGCACTAGGACTGCCGTTAGGGACTGGATATGTCTGTCGCAGGAGGATTCACTAAATGAATGCACTAGGACTGCCGTTAGGGCAGGATTTCTTTAACTGCAGAGCTGAAAGCTGTGGATTAGCCATGCACTCTTAACTGCAGAGCGAGCCAGGCAGAAGGTACCATCTTCAGACAGGATTTATTTAAAGTCGGCGAATGCAGTGTGTGTGTGTGTGTGTGTGTGTGTGTGTGTGTGTGTGTGTGTGTGTGTGTGTGTGTGTGTGTGTGTGTGTGTGTGTGTGTGTGTGTGTGTGTGTGTGTGTGTGTGTGTGTGTGTGTGTGTGTGTGTGTAGTAATGTTTTTTGTGAACTGATGCTATAGCTTTGCTTTGTAATAATGTGCAGCTGTTTATTTTCAAAGTAAGTGATATGAGGCTGCTTAGTAAACAACTGATTTAGCAAACAGACAAACACACACGTACACACTTCTTTTAACAACAATTCCTTGTAAATTGACTCACACAGTTGGGATAATACAAGCTTAGGAAAGGAAGGATGAAATGAGTGCTTGGCGTCTCTATTAGCCCTATCCCTCGTGTGGTACAGTCATTGCTTTCTCTTTTAAGCTTTCTTTCCAGTTCTTTCTGCACACACCATTGTCTAGGACTTTAATTGTAGATAAAGCCGGACTGGGTGGTGGGGGTAAAAACCTGTGATCGTTTGTGATTTATGCTGCATTATGTTAGTTTCAGAAGTGTTTAATGTAATGGAGAATTATGCCTCTCTGATAAAAGGGGAAGATTCAGGTAAAATGTCCTCTTGTGTTTATGGGCTAGCACATCTAAATGTCTGTGTGGGGTCTGCTGCAGAGATACTAAGCAAAACATTTGGACACTGCCTGTATCAAACACCTTTCTGAGAGCATCGGACATGTCAGCGAATAGGCAAACTGCACTTTAAGCAGCAGGTCATTGAGGAGACACTTGTGAAATGCGACCTGGAGACTGAGGCCAGTCTGTGTTTTCTATAGGAAGTGTAAACTGGAAGACAAGCAAGAAACAACAGGAAAATAGGACAGTTTCTAGTGTGGTTAGAGAACATACTCTAAAGACACAAGTTACAGCAAAGAACTTAAAACATGATGGATCGCGTATAAGTAAAGTAAAATTAATCGATGAATCATTGCTTAATGACAGTGACAAATGTAATGAGGGTTTGTGGTAAAAGTTACTCGTCATATTAGACCAAGTTTTGTTTGTACTACAGTGTGTCTGGTGGCTAGAGGTACTCAGGCTCAAACCCTGTACCTTGGGTACAGGTAAAAAGAGCCTAAAGTCCCTAGCCACCATCACTTGTGAACTTATGCCTCACATTTTGTTCTGTTCCTCATTAAATCTCTGATTTTCAGGATTTGTAGTAAAACAAAACCTTTTATTCTAGTAATTTTCTAAGTTTATAAGATCAGTATTTGAAATGTGTCCCTATTTTGGGGCTGTATTCCCCCATTATTGGCTTTGTTCTGTATTTTTGTGCTAAGAGGTTGAAATCTATGGTGAGAAGTGAGAACTAAAGTCACTAAATGATAGCCATTTAAGTTTGTCTTCCTGTCTTTCAGGAAACTGCTGATTTAGCTTAGTGGTATGTTGCTCTGACTGTAGTGCATAGGGTTCTGGGGCCAGGACTTGGCAGTAAAATGCATGGTAGTAACACGACATTTTATGCAAGCAACTTTCCAAAATTATACAAGCAATGTTTAAAATGTGTCCCTGGTGTTTGGTCTTTTTCCCCACCCCCAATTGAAAGTGAGTGCAAGAAGATGTGCAACATGCCTATGGCTTACACTACTATGATTCTATATCTTGATATATATATATATATATATATATATATATATATATATATATATATATATATATATATATATATATATATATATATATATATATATATATATATATATATATATATATATATATATATATATATATATATATATATATATATATATATATATATATTGTGTGTGTAGAAGTAAACTGTTATCATGGAAATGTTCTGAGTAAGGCAGTTTTGTCATTATTGGTGCATGCATTTTGCTTCATTGCCTACTGGAAAAAATGTTCAAACAATAAATTTAAAATGCACTCTAACTTAAGTCTAACAAGTGTGCTTTATTATACGAGGAATATAATTTAATAAAGTCAGGAAGGTGTATCAAAGAACGCATGTATGTTTCTTGTTTTGTGTGCAAGGGGCCTCTGATTTGAAAGCAGCCCAAAGGTAATCTTTATCCACCACTGGCCAGATGCATTTTCTTTGAATGTGGTGTGGGTTTCAATGCTGTTTCAATGAATGTGAGTTTCAAGGGCAGAGAAGCTTTAATGTCAAGTCTATTTTCAATGTCAGACAGTATTGCTTTGTTTAGCAGATATCTATTAGTGTTTGTGTATTGTGCTATAAAATGTAAAAAAATAAAATCAAAATAATCATTGTAGAAGTAAAGCAGTATGCACACATTAGTGTTTATGGTAAATGGGGTGAAAGAGCCAGGTAATGGGACATTGGAATGGCTGCAGGGGGGACTCTGGTGCTATATTTTGGTTCTGTTCTTCAGTTTGCGTTTGAAAGTTGGTATCCCTCAATTCCATTGGAGTGGGTGGGGTTGTGTAATTATGTATGCAAATTTTATGTTAATAAGCGTACAGATTTGTACCTATTTTTCATGGGCCTTGTCCAGATTTTTGATGTTTCCAGGTTGAGAGGTATGATAATGAGACACAAGAGTCATCATCATGGAAATAAAGCATGGGAATATGAGACAGACAGGTTGTATAAAGACAACAAAGAGCAAAGACTATGGTGTAGGTAAACCGGTCCTCCAAAAAATTGATCATACAATATCACAGTCAAAGGAGGCAGTAGAACACAGCAGTAAAATTCAAAAATTTAATCCCAGAACAAATAGTAGAACAAACAGTGAGCACATTCACAGAAACAGCTGCTTCATCAGACAAATAAGGCTCCAAATAGCAGTACTTTTAAAAGCAAAACAGCCAATTAACATATAAGAACAATTAGGAGTTAACTAGAGCCCTTAAAGACACACAAAAAATGCAACTCAAAACTCATTGTGTAAACATAAAGACATTTCATTCATAAAAAACATATAGAACATTTCATTCATAGAGGTATCCTCATAAAAATACTGAACCTAATTAATATCTATCTAGCTAAGGGCCTATTCATTAAAACTGGTTTAATAGAGAATTTATCATTAAGGCCCTTCCCCATATTAGCTTCCATTCTAATAATCCAGTTCAATTCTTTGCTTTCTACCTTAATTCTATTTGGGCCCCCCCTTATACCCACATTGACTGTTTCAACAACCATAAACTTAAAATTGTGCTGAGCACCTAGTAGCATAGTGTGTTTGGATAGAGCATTAGTCTCAGCTCTCCTGGAGATATCATATTGATGCTCCCTCATCCTGTCTCATAGCTTGCGTGTTGTCATCCCAATGTAAACACAGTAGCAAACCATGCATTAGGCTAAATAAACTAAATTCATTGCATTTCAGTTAGCTCTTGCTCTAAAAAACATCTTTTTATGCATGTCTGGATGCTCGAATGCAGCACTACTGTCAATCAAATGACAGTAATTACATGCCCGACAAGGAAACGTACCAATAGTTAACTGTGTATCAGTATTGGAGTTGAGTTTTGGATAACATAACAATTTCTTAAGTGATCTCTTATTCTTATACATATAGCTCAGGGCTTCTCCTACTATTGATTCCACTCTCTCATTAGATCTAAGTATATCCCAGTGTATAGGATAGATGTCCTTCAACAACCTAATGTTACTAGCATAAGTAACTGGTACTCTCAGTTTACAGTTGGTCACTTTCTGTTTTGCAAAATTGAGTGGGTGAAGAAAAATAGGGCTTACCCTCCTGAGTTCTAGATGGATAAGTTCGAGCTGTAACTAAGCTAATGTCTTTCTTATTATAACCCCTCTCAAGGGATCGCTGTTCCATATGTTTCAATTCACAAGAGAAAGTGGAGTCACCTGCTGTTAATCTGGATGTTCTTAACATCTGTGCTGTCACAACATTGTTAAAAATATGCCCAGGATGCATACTCTGTCTGTGGACAAACATATTCCTATGGCAACTTTTTCTATAGATTTCAGAAGTAAAAGCGCTATCAAGTCCCCTGGTAATCCTAACATCAAGAAAATCCATAGTAACAGTAGAACTACTGGCCGTCAAACTAAGAAAGTCGGTGCTACTGTTAAGTTGACCAAGATATTGAGACAGCACATCGCCAGTGCTCTCCCACATGAGGAAAAGATCATCAACAAATCTCCTGTAGAAAACAACTCATACTGATTTAAGCTGAGGCATGATATGCATTTCCTTCCATTTTGCCATAACAAGGTTGGCGTAGCTATTGACACAAGAAGTGTCCATAGCTATGCCATCCCTTTGTTTAAAAATATCTTCTTCAAACATAAAAATGTTATTATCAAGAACAAGTTCCATAAGCATACATAGTAAATCTGTCTTGTGGATCTCATATGTGCCATCCTGCTTTAAATAGTCTCCCAACATCTCTATCCCTGTATCATTGGGTATACACGTAAAAAGTGATTTCACATCTAATGCTACCATAGTGCAATTAGAAACAGGTGGTTTAACTTGTATATGAGCAAACAAGTCCCTAAGGAACTGTTCAGTGTCCTTTAAAATATAACAGTTCTTAGCTAGGATTGGTTTCAAATGTTGTTCAACATAGACGGAAAGGGGTCAGTGCACCATCCCCTTCCAGCTACTATTGGTCTCACAGGGGGTTTACTGACATGCTTATGTACTTTAGGGAGACCCTGTATAGTAGGCAAAGTTGGTTATAGTAAAATAATTAAAAAGATCTATGCTAATATGTCCAAGCTGCAGACATTCAAACAATTCATTATACACTCTACTAATAGACTGTTCAACCTGTTGCATTGTAAATGGAATATAAATTAATGGATCATTGAGCATGGTATACATTGCATCCTTGTAAAATGTATAATCCATAACTACAAGACATCCACCTTTGTCTGCTGGTCTAAAGCTTAAGGTAGAATCCTGACACAATTGTTCTAGAGCTAACCTCTCATTAACTGACATGTTACAAAAAGTCTTTGTATTGTTATTATTTTCATACAAAGCATAAACGTCCCTAATGCATGCTTTTTCAAAAACTTCAATAGCATCAACTGTAGGTGGTATAAAGCAACCAGTTTTCCTAAAAAATATTAGCATTATTATTAATAGAGCCATGTGAATCATTAAAATACATCTTTAAACTAACATTTCTAGTAAAAGTCTTAAGTTGTATACTGCTTCCAGTGAGAGTCATTTTGGTAGCTGGTATGAAACTCGTACCTTTATTAAGAAGGTTTATTTCAATAGCCATTAGTCTACAACTAGATAAGTTCCAAACTAGCATTGTTCCCACATCTTCTTCAATGTTAACTGAGTCCCTTCCTCGGCCGATGCCTTCCTCTTGAATTGGGCTCTCCCCAAAAGAACTTTGATAGATATATGGGAAAGAGGCAAGATCATGCATAAAATGAAAATTATGGACTATGGAAAGAGAAAGCAGCCTTTTGACAGATCACAAACCAAAGCACCAAAAAACATCCACAAAGCAAAGAAGATGAAGAGAATAAAATGGCAAAAGAAGTAAGCAATGAACTTAAGCCATCCTTAAAATAGAAAAGAAATGATGGAAAACTAAACATTTCACAGGGTTACTGCATAGGCAGTATGCAGAGAAGGATACTGAAGAATGGACAGGAACATTGAACAAATGCTTTCCACCTAGATGAAGAAAAGCAGAGTAGTGGCAAACAAAGACAGAAGAACAGGGACATGGAGAAGTGACTGTTTGTTTTTCTTTTATTTAAAGGAAAAAAATTCTATTTAATTGCTGCTATTCTAGACAAAAAAACTACCAAAGAACTGTGTTTTTAAATGCAAATGTTAAAGAGATGTTCACTAAACATACAAGTTGAAGCTATAGATCTGCTGCAAAGTTCAGCTTATGCTAATTCAGCAAGAGCGACCACTCCCATTCTAAACAAATATTTCAATATGTCAGGAAAGGAAATGATCAAGGGAACTGCAGAAGGAAACAAATAATATCTCAACTGTCTAGATTAATTCTACTTTATTAGAGTATGTCACCAAAATGAACATCAAGACTCTTGGGACTGAGCAGACATTTTCTCTACACTGCAACATACAGAAGGAAATGGACCTGGTACTGACAGTCACACACCATAGACTTGAACTACAGGAAGTTAGAATTATTTATATATAAGGTTGAGGTAGATCCAATAATCTTACAAGCCATGAGTATCAGAAGAAGAACAATAGAAAAACTGCATATACTCCATGTCCCAGAAAATTGCTAAATTGATTAATTTGTATACATTAGTTATAAAGACATGCATCTGGAGCATTTCTCCCTGGGCCTGCACTGAAAATTGGTTAGTTCCAAGTCAGACTTTCCCAGTAAACAAATGCTAAATAAATAAATAAATAAATAGAAGTTAAGAAGGATGGAGCGCAAGGATTTTCTTCTGCTGCATCTGAGAATAAAAAATGCCAGGACCTTTTCAGCTGAGGTGTAGACCACATGCCATAAGGAAGAGAACTTTGACTATTTATTAGTGCATAGGTGTTTACTAGGCTAACGACCACAAGGACCTTTTTAAGCCTAGCCATGCATCCCAAATCTCTGACAAGTTCTGATACACTTGATAAGTGTAAGCAGGAGCTTGGGAGATGAAACATTTACAAGCTAGGACCTGGGAAACGAACCATTTACAGGTTGCCTGTGTCCATTAGAGACATAGCTGCCAAACCAGGGATGAATTTCCTGCTCACCATCCAATTGTCCAGGTTGTACTTGAATTGGGTTAGGGAGGAACTCTGCTTCACATGGATGGCAGCCTGTTCCAGACATGGAGTAATCTCTGGGATACATACCTATCTCTCCAGCAGGTCCTATTTATATCACAGTCAAGGGTTAAGTCTTTAGAATGGGTAATTCTGGTACTGTTTGATTTGCGGATATGCTGGAGGTCCGTCAGAGTGGGGTCTGAGAATGCCCTGTATGTCAGGCATAGATATCCCCTCAAAAGCCTGTAGGAGACAGAATACAGGGATAAAGCCTTGAGATGGTCTGCATAGGACATTGTACTTATGCCCTGTATTCTTTTAGTGAGGAACCTCTGTGGACATTTCAGTTATTGGATATGCCTGGTTAGATATATACCAAAGGAGGCACTGTACTCAATGATAGCTCTAATGAATGCTGAATACAGTGGAACAATGACTTCCTTGGACTTAGATGCATTACCTTTGTTTATAAGTTGTGCAACATAGCATGATTTCCTTTCTACTGTAGACACATGATGGTCAAAGGCTAGATTACTATTTATGTGTATCCCTAATTCCCTGACTACTGGGTCAACTCTAAGGGGTGTGTTGTCAATATGATAGTTACCCATGGTGGATGACTTCCCAAAGGAAACTGTTATGCATTTCTTAGCATTTAGTTTTAGTCCATAGCTCTGACACCAGTTGTTTGTCTGTGTCAGTTCCTCCTGGAGAACATTAGTGTCAGTGTGGGATTCAATGACACCTCCTAATTTTCAATTATTTGCAGATTTAGTCAGCCAGAGACCACTGACACTGGTCTTGACTTCAGAGAGGTAAATGCAAAAAGGAACAGTCCAAGGATTAATCCCTGAGGGAATTCACTTGTGACTAGCCTCTTTGTATAGGTGGGCTCCCCAATTCTAACTTCCTGGGTTCTGTCTGTGAGCCAGTTGGCTATCCACCGGGTAACATATGGATTTGTACCAAACCTGTTGAGTTTGTCAACAATGCCCTACTGGGGTGTTGTGTCAAATGCCTTGGCCAGGTCAAGGTGGGCAGTGTGAACCATTTTGCCCTCACCCATTGCTTTGGTGACCTTCTCAAAGAAGTCCACCAGGTTGAGTAGGCATGATCTGACCTTGACAAAATCAAACTGGGTTGGGTCCAGTGTCTGTAGGTTTACTGTATCTCTATTGATCATCTCCATGATAATTCTTTCCATGGCTTTACTTATAAGACTAGTGAGACTTATGGGTCTGTAATTTCCAGGTTCTGTAGATGAGCCACCTTTGTGCAGAGGGATGGCTGTAGCTGTTCTTCATTCAGGAGGCACCAACCCTGTTTGGAATCTATATTTAAATAGCAATTCCAGAGACCCTGATAGGTCATGTTTCATGCTATTTAGATAGCATCCTGAGATATTGTCTGGGCCCATTGCTGCAGTGCTCCTGGTCTTAGAGAGAGCATTAAGGATCTATTCCCTAGTGACAGCAGGGTGAATTGTATTTGATGGTATTTCCTGAAGGAAGGTTGAGGGGGAGAGAGGGGTAAAGTTGGAGGTGAATTTATCAGCCAGTAGGTTTGCTATATCTTCTGGCACAGTATAAGCGGATCCATTTGCAATGAACTCTGCACACAATTGTGCATTGCCTTTAAGGTTGCAGACATAGCTAAATAATACCTTGTGGTTGTCCTTGGCTTGGGAGGCCAAATTCACCTCAAATTTTGCCTTGGTAGACTTTATTTGTCTTCTGAGATGTTTGTTTAGTTTGATGAGAGTGCTATTATCCTTCTGGGTGCTGCACTTCCTAATTTTTTTACATGATTTTCTTCCTTCTGTTATACAGCCTATTGATTTTCTGATTCCACCAGGGTGGCTTGTTTTTGAGTTAGTTCTGTACTGCTTTCTGGTGGGTACAACTGCCTCTATGCAGCTATTAATATGCTTGTACAGGGTTTCTGTGAACAGTTCTGCATAGGTAGCAGTGTTCTCAGGGTTTATGGGGGCTTTAAATTTTGCCAGGTTATCACTTAATAGCAGAAGGTTCGCCTTAGATTAGTTCCTGAATATTCCAGGTTTAGCTGGGGTCCAGGCTTTATTTTTACTTCAAAGGAGACCATTTTGTGGTCTGACCTTACCAGCGAAGATGTTACAGTAGGGGATGTGCAGCACTCTCCCATATTAGTGAGGACCACATCCAGTATGGCTGCACCCCTGGTTGGTGTATTCTTTCATTCCCAGGAAAAAAAAGTCTCCCAGCTTATATATAAGGTTTGGGTAGATCCAATAATCTTACAAGCCATGGGTATCAGTAGAAGAACAAAAGAAAAACTGCATATACTTCATGTCCCAGCAAATTGCTAAATGGATTAGATTGCATACATTAGAAATTAAGTAGGAAATCTCAATGATTTTCTTCTGCTGCATCTGAGAATAAAAATGCCAGGGCCTTTTCAGGTGAGATGTGGATCACATGCCCTATGGAAGAGAACTTTGACTATTCTTTCATCCCCAGGGGAAAAAAAGTAGTCTGGCAGCTTACACAGAGGGTTAATATTTTCAGATGGAGTTCCTTTGGTACAGGTTTTGATTCTTGCAGCCCTCATTTATTTATTTATTGCATTGGTTGACAGGAAAGTCCAAATAGGCAGAAGGCATTTTTCTGTGAAGGCATAAAGAGAAAACCCAAAGCAAGTTATACTGAATACATTAATGACTACAGCTCAAGTTATTCTGACATAAACATTATACTGCATTACTTAAAATATTCATATGTACTTAGAATAACAATACAAATATTGTGAAAACATACATTCAACCTAGAGAAAAACACAGATTATTCAGAAATAAAATTATAGTTCAGATTAGAAGACAAAGCATGATATAGCATAGAATATTCCGAAAAAATAGGTTTCATTACATAGGATTTGATGCAGAAGAGCTTTTGCATATAATCTTAGGCAGGAGTTTCATAAGACCAGAGACAAGTACACAAAACATATAGACTAGATTCTGTTTTGAAGGAATTTAGGTTTTCAATTTATCTTAGTGAGAGTGAAAGAGAGTTTCTTCCACTTCATAGCAATGCAGTTCATGTATAGAGTGCCACCTGCTGTAATTTTAAATTTAGATATGATAAGTAGTAGTTTATACCCAAAACAAAGATTTATTCTAGGGATGTATGAGTGAATCAGTAATACAAGGCTTGTGAATTGTTTTAGTTTATTGAGTAGTTTATGGATTATCAGTAGTTCTGTATAGATAAGTGCATGTGAGATTTAGTTAAGGTCTTTAAGGGCTGAGCAGTGGGGTGCCATGTAGGGCAGATTAGTGGCAAGTTTTGCAAATTTATTACAGCATCATTGGAGTTTTTGGGTTACTGTGGAACTTAAAGTAGTCAGAACTGTGGAAGCATGTAGTAGGGTTGGAAGTATATATGCAGAGGCAATGCTTTTCCTGGCTTTATCTGAGAGGAAAGACTTAGCTTGCTAGAAACTGCACAGTTTATTTTAATTTTATTTTTTTTTACTACTTTTAGACTGCAGTGGTGGTGCTGCAGTAGCGTTGTCGCCTCACAGTAAGACATTGCCCTGTTCGATTCTCAGCTAGAGCGTCTTCTGTGTGGAGACATGCGTGAATGGGCATACCTTCGTTGAAGGTTGTGCATCAGGGCTGGCAACTCGGCATGTAAAAATCTACTGCCAATCATCAGCGGACTGGAGTTCCACTGTGGTGACCCCTAACCGGGAAAAGCCAAAAGACACAACAACAAATATGTGATGGTCAAATTTCAGTTGGCTGTCTATAATTACTCCTAACAGCTTGGTTTCTGCTACCTGTTCAATTTTTGTATTGTTCTTAGAGGTTATATCGAATAGTTCCTTTTCGGTGATGTACTCTTTTTGGGGTGAATCACATAAGTTTGTCTGCTTGCCATTCAGAATGAGTTAGGAGTTTTTCAGACAGGTTTCAATTGAAGAGAAAGATTGTTGTGTGTGTTACTGGAGAGTAAAGAGGTCTTTGGCAGTACATATAACTGCAGAAACATCAGCATATTGGACTATAGTGGTATGCCTGGATGAAATATGTAAATAATTTAGGAAAGGTCGAGTAGTAAGGGGCTTAGGATTGAACTCTGAGGCATACCAATGGATATGGGTAAGAAGAAGACCTAGACATCCCTCATTTAACAGCCTGTTTCTTGTTTGTCAAATAGCTATAGAACCAAAGGGGAGTGGAGTCAGTGAGGCCTAATTGATGATAGTTTAAATAGGAGTTTTTGGTGACTGACAGTATTGAAGGACTTTGATAAGTCTAAGAAGAGAGTGGACACAAACTTTCCAGAATTTCTATTCTGGTTAATTGTATTGATGAAACTGACTAAAGTTGTAGTTGTACTGTAACTGGCTCTGAGGCTGTGCTGAACTGGAGAGAGGAGATTGTGTTGCAAAATTAGTTTAAAAAGCTTAATATGTGACCTTGAGCAAGTTGGGAGTTTGGTCTAGACTCTTCAGTGGTCACCTGGACTGCAAGCCTAGTAACTACCTTTGAATCTAATGAAAGTGAGAGAGTACAGAGTGCCCTGTGGCAAAGACCTCTTGGCAGTGGAGGTCAATGTTCTTCAGAAAAATAAGAAATCTGTGAGCAGAATTAATGAAGATACAAACTGTTGTATCCTAGACATCAATGGATATTTCTTTATGGGGAGATGCCATGCTCATCTCATCAGACAAGGATATGCTAAAGATGAAGCAGTCACACCTAAACAGTGCCTCCAATAACATAGTCTGAATAGAGGAAAATTGGGATTAAGGGCAGCACCAGCAAGGCAGACTGAATCAGAATTGTTCAAGGTTCACTGAACTATTCCCATGTTTCAAGAGCAAGATGCTGTCAAAAAGGAGTAACAATTCAGATTTCCCAGTGCTGTCTTTATTTATTGATTGAAAGATTCATTGTAAACTGGCAGCCTTTCTGACTCTACTATGCTGCATGTCTTTTTTCACTCTACTATTGAACTTCTCTTTGTAAATCATGCAACAAAGTGCTGCAGTAAAATAGAAGACAGCGTAGGGTGTCCTTGCCTAGTTTTTGCCAGGAAATCCTTGTAGTCTTGCAGTTAGTTAGTAGGTGTGTGCTGAGTTCAAAGATGCAGTTATGCGGGTTTGGAACAGGAAAACTAGGGATGCATTCAGAAACAGAGCTGCTGTCAGGCCAAGACCTACAAAGATAAGTTATGGAACAGACAAAAGATTAAAACGTGGCAATTAAATTAATATGTATTCAAAAAAGCTGGAAAATGACACCAAGCAACTAATAAAACTAATTTAATAATATTAAATAGTAAAAATCACAGAGCTTTCAGGTAAAAACTCTTCTTCAGTGTAATACAATGAAACAGGTTAATGAAGCACATTTCATTTAAGATTAAAGACTGAGCCAACCAATAATAAACATCTAGCAATTAAACATGAGACGTTATTAAAGTTAAATGCATCCATTAGTAGTTATTCAAAAAAACTACAAATTAAACCTTAAAAAACTTTCAACAGTATTTTACATACAGTTGTAAACTATACAATGAAATACAGTAAATATACTTGTGGCACATTAGTAAAAACTATTCTTTCATTTGTTTCACTTTGAGAATTGGTTTAATGCTGGCAGCAGCAATAAGACTAGTAACTTTGTCCACAGTAATTCTCACGATCCACTTATATTCACCTATTTCTAATCTATTGTTTATATCACTCCCTCTAATATTAGGTAAAATTACTTGGACAACTCTAAATTTAAACCTGTGTTGCAATCCTCTCTCAATACAGTCTTTGTTTTATATTTCTACTATTCCTATAAGCAATATGTGGCTTCACTCCTATAATTTTACTAAGTTCAGAATGTGCACTTAAAATAGTCCAATTACTGTTTTTTTAAGGTCTAGTTTGTATTTTATATAAATATATATATATATATATATATATATATATATATATATATATATATATATATATATATATATATATATATATATATATATATATATATATATATATATATATTGGTGTGACTGAGTGAGAGAAAGGGTACGTGAGCACATTTATTCGATCAAAAGATGTGATAACAGGAGTAGTAAACATGCGATGGTTTCTGGTGCTGATCATACTTTTTCATTTAAAGTTATACTATTAATATCTGAGAGCTGAAGGCTTGGTGATTTGTACAGTACATTAGAACAAATGGAGCTCAAATGGATAATATTATTCAGAGCTGATACAGGAAATGGTTTGAAAGATTTTGTTTCTATTAAAGCATATTTGAAATCACAGGGTCTGTTTAGATAATTGTTTTATTGAATCATGTGATTTAATGCTTCTGTTTTATTCATTGGTTTGTATTATTTAAGGTGATATTTTAGTTTCTATTGATTTGAAGAAGCTTCACTGTGAAGCAAAAGTGCTTATCTATTAAAAGTTTTATGCTTTGGATTTTGTCTGCCTCCTGCATTTTTCGTTTGTTTGTTTTGGCATAAGTTTTATTCAGTCAACGTCGTTTGTGTGGATCTTCATCTAAGGAATTAGCTTTCTTTGTTTAATATTGGGAAATAGATTGGCAAGGTATATTTCTAAATGAATTAAGCATGAGAACAGAGTTTTTATTCCAACTAGTACCGCATCTTACATTTAGTAAAAAAGTCACTTTAATAGACAATGCCAATGATAAAATTAGCCATTGATCAGTTTAAAAAGGAGAAACATTAGATTTTATGCCTGGATATATATTTCTTTGGCCTTATACAACATGACTTTCCAGAATTCTACATTAAGATTATGCATTCATTTTATCAAGGGACTTCTCCACAAATTAAATTAGTGTCCCTGCTTTCCTCGGCTATTGGATAAAGCAGGAGAACAAGGGAAGCACATCTTTTGTCTCCTTTTACTTCACACTTTATTTAATACCACTGGCCAAGAAAATCATGTCAATGATTATGGGAGGGGTGCAGTACAAATTGTACAAATTGTCCATTTAAACTGATAACCTGCTTAGCAACCTTAACAGACTTAAGGATGAGGAGTTGAGGAAAGTTTTAAGGATATCGTCAACTTTGACAGATTACTTTGTTATAAAATAAAATTGCCTCCATTAGATATTCTACTCATTTATGGAAACCAAACTGTTTGGACATTTTTGGTAGTACTGCAGCTATTTATAGGCTCTTGTGTGTACAGTGTAGGCAGCATCATTATTTAAATAACTAATTGGCCAAAATCTACCAGCAGTGGTGAAATGAACATTTACCATCACCACTACGTACCTCTCGTTAAATGAGCTATCACCAATTTGCTTTTCCAGGCATTAAGGTATATGGAGTTTAATAGACTAATTAAGATTTACCTATATTCTTGGGCATGATAATGAATAAAAATAATAATATTTCTCAGGAACAATTAATAATTTTTTTGAATATCTCAGGAGATATAAAAAAACAAACAAACAAAAAAACATATGGTCCCACTCACCAGGCTGAACAAGGAGAAAATTACAGTCAGCTGCCTGTTGGGTGCCAGGATCCGCCACATAACGCATGCACTCAAGTCACTCCACAACAAGTACAAATATGACTCTGTCATTGTCCATGTTGGAGTGAATGACTTGAGACGTACCTCCCTGGACTACATGAAAAGAGACATGAAAGAGCTCTCAGATCATGTGGCCCAGGCAGGTATGACCCTAGCCCTGAGTAGCATCCTGCCTTAACCCAGAATGATACCACAATATAAGGGCAAAATGATTGACTTCAACAATTGGCTAAGCTTCTGGTGTCACTCAAAGGGGATCCAGTATCTGTCTGCCTAGGATGACATGATCGACAGACCACGATGCTTTGCCAGAGATGGTCTGCACCTGTTGCCCCTGGGATTCAGGTTACTGGCTAAGGCTCTTGCCACCCCTATAGTGCCTCTTTTAGGCAAAGTTTAAAGGACAAAACCACCACCGTAACAGGTACAAGCATGCAAAATCTGAAAGTAATGCTACTCAATGCTAGCAGTCTAAACCTCAAATGCACTCTCCCGAGGCACTCCTAAAAATGGAGAACATCAATATCTGTTCAGTAACTGAGACCTGGTTCAAGGCTCCAGAGAGCACCCCTGCAATACCAGGCTACAACTCTTACCACACTTTTTGGCCACCAAACCAGGATCGAAACACTAAAGATGGAGGAGTGTCCATATTCACCAAGGATATTCACACCACCAGGCTAGTTGCCCAAAACAATGCATCTGAAATTCTCCAGGTGCAACTAACACTAGGTAAGACTGCAATCCAAATTGTAGCTTGCTACAGATCCCCCACCATGCCCCAAGATTCTCACTACACCTTTCTAAACATACTGGAAAATATTAAGATACAACCAAACACCCTAATACTGGGTGACTTCAACTACCCTGCCATTAACTGGGAAAACTACTCGTGTAGCAACACCTTTGCCCAACGGTTCATGGAATTCATAAATTCCAACACACTGGATCAACTAATCCATTGTCCCACCAGAGGCTCCAATATCCTAGACCTGGTCATTTCCAGCATGGAAAATTGACACTCCACACCTATGGTCACCCCCTCATTGGTCAGGTCAGACTATAAGCTAATCACCCCTAACATCCACATCCCACCCCCATCCTCTAGTAAGGAAACCTCCATAAAATAACTTCTCCAAAGCCAACTTCATGCTACTCAAGTCAGAAGTGACAAACTTCATGACACTCATGCAGACGGAACTGAAAGTTCAACTGCTGAGTCCTACACTAAGGCACTGTACGAGCACATCCACTCATTCCTAAATCGTGCCATCCCAAATAGAAACAAGATGCTCTCCTCAAAAAAAATGAAGCCAATCTGATGGTCCCCTGCCATAAACAAATTTTACAACAAAAGGAAGAAACAGTTGCAGAAAAGAGGAAAATCCCAGGATGCAAAAAAATCCTTTACCAGCCTTAGTAAGAAGCTGAGATCCCACATAAAATCCTCCAAAGCTAGTTACGAAAATAAAATTGCCAAAGATTCCAAGGACAACCACAAGGCATTCTATAGTTATGTCAATAATCTAAATGGCTATGCTCAGATCTGCTCTGAGCTACAACAGAATGGCATTACATATACTGATCCCAAGGATATTGCCAATATTCTGGCAGGTTGATTCAATGCCAACTTCATCCCCCTGTCACCCCCTAAATGGCCCATCTCAATACTGAAAGATTGCCAAATTCCAGTAATAACGGCCACACAGGTAAAAAACACACTCTCCAAAGCTAAGAATACACCATCCCCTACTCTGGAAACATAGATAAACTTACTAAGCAGGGCATTAATCCCTACGTCACTTGATGGGCTGCCAACTGGCTTACTGACAAAACCCACACTGTAAAAGTAGCTGACTCCAAATCCATCTCCAGACAAGTGACAAGTAGAGTACCTCAGGGTTCAGTCCTGGGACCACTCTTGTTTGGCATCTACTTCTCTGAAGTACAGGCCAATACTAAGGGACTCTGGCTAACAAAGTTTGCAGATGACTGCAAACTGGGAGCCATTACTGAATCTCCAAATGATGTGGATACTCTACAAAAGGACCTTACAGAAACATATGCTTGGTGCCAAAAGCATGGGCTCAAGCTCAATGCCAAGAAATGTATAGTTATACCCTTTGGGAGAAAATATATACCCGTGAATTACCACATAGGTGGCAGTACACTAAACACCAAAAGCGTGATAAGAGACTTAGGGACACAGGTGGACAGTGGTCTCATTGTCAACAACCACATCACCACAACAGTCAGGAAATCCTTCTATGTGGCACGCATCATCACCAAGGGCTTTTCATCCGGAAAAAAGGAGGTCATTGTTCCACTGTACTCATCCCTCATTAGACCCTTTATAGAATACAATGCCCCATTTGGTATGTACCTCTCAAAATACCTGCAACAACTGGAAAGGCTGCAGAAATACCTCACTAAAAGAATCACAGGCCTAAATCAGATGCCCTATGCTGACCACCTTAAAAAACTCTAGCTATACTCTGTTGCATATTGTCTACTCAGAGGCAATCTCTGCTTAACATATAAGGCCATGTCAAACCCACAGCTGTTGGACATGCTACACTTAAAGAAATCCCAATCCTTCAGAGCCACACGCTCCAGGAATCTAAACCTTGTCATCACAATAAACAAAACATGCTGGGGGGATAGGTTCCTGACCCAGAGACTCCCCAGACTCTGGAATAGACTGCCCATACATGTCAAGTAGAGTGCCTTTTTGGCCCTCTTCAAAGGGAACCTTGACGATTGGATGGGAGAAAGGAAATTTACCCCGGGGATCATGTCAGTCACCCTGCTAGACAGAGGTCCAGGAAGTAAATAGTGTGGGAAGAAATAGCCAGGCTATTGTTATGGCTAGGCTCGTATAGGCCCTTGGGCTGATAGCAAGTACCAACCTATAAACCTATAAAATGTAAGTGGGACACTGTTAGAAAGGGGGATAAACTTATCTGGATTATGGTTTAATTGAAACAAGTGGAAAATATGTTCACCAGAAAGGAATAAAATCATACACATACAAATTATTTCTAAGAAAACAGTAAAAGAGCATTAATAAGATGAAAGCAGCCAGGTGAGAGAGTTGTAAGTGCAGAGCCCATTAAAAGGGAAAAGATATTAATAGCCCTTTGGAAAGCTAACAAGGCAAGATGATTTATGTTTTTTGGCTAGCAATTTTATATTGGTATTTTTATAAATTTTCTAGTCTCTGAAGGATTTTAACCAGGACACCTTCAACTTGTTGGAGGTGTGAGTTTGGTGAGATGGGACACGAAAAACTAAAATCTTTCAAACATCTAGTATTTAAAATGTGCGGCAACATTTGCCAAACCACAGTAAAGCTAACTTATTTTTAATACACTGGATCACTCACACAGAATTTGTCAAACCAAGAGACCTCCATGCTTACCTTGTTTTTGCTAGCTTCACAAAGGCTAATACTAAAAGGAGAAAACTAAAGGAACCTCCAAACAGAGAAGAGGGTTTGTCATTATGAAGGAAATACATATCCTGGAAATGGCTTCAGATGACAAGAGGAAAAGGGACAATGTGTTATTTAAGTGGATAACCTGGACTTCGCACTTAAATGTTGTGTAACTTAACAGGTTAAAGTGCACACTGAACAAAGAAATCTGATTGCCTTCAAACTATTTATTTTATTTATTTTACATTTGTTTACCGGGAGAGTCCGACTGGGCATAAGACCCTTTTTCAGTGGTGACCCAGGGCGAAAAGCTCCAGTGTTAGTAAACTATTATGTTAGAAGAAAGAAGATCGTATAATGTAATAAAGAAAACAATAGTAACAGACATTCATAACGGTAAAATGACTAGAACAGAATAAATTGGTCAAGTGGGAGACAAGACCAATAATCTTGTATAACAATGCTTCTAGAAAACAGTTCTTACAGTAGTAGCAGGTAGTGACATTGTATACAATAAGAGTGCAATTACGATACTTAGTCTTGTATAAACAAAAACTCAAAATATACCTTAGAACACGCTGGTTATGCCCTTGCACCAACCCTGACTAACCCACCACCTCTGTTACTAAATTTCTCCTAACTCCACTCTGACTTATAATTCAATGTTCTTTACTGAAAACATTGCAGGAATTGTAAACCTGCATACAGTTATGATCTACCTCACATGGATATCTTGTTCTATATGTTGTAAATACTCTTATGCAACCATTCTCAGGAATTGTAAACCTAAAAAAAGTTCAGTCTACCTCATGTGAATATCTTGTTCTATATTTTTGCAAATATATTGTTCTGCAATGTACTGTAACATTTTTTGAATCATCTGCTATGTTAACTTGATTGTAACCTTATATACACTGTTTTTAAATTGTAACCTTATACATATTGGTATAATGGATCTGTCTTGGAGCTTTTCTCCCTGGGCCTTTACTGAAAATGGACATATATCCAGTTGGACTAGCCCGGTCAACAAATGTAAAATAAATAAAAAATATATACAGGTAGCATAGCAAACTGAAGACCTAAAATCTGATAGATATTAACAGTGAGAAAGAAAAAAACAACATAAGGTAGTCATGACTTAAATTCAATGCTCATTACATATGCAATTAAAATTTAAAAATCAGCTAGTTCCATGGCTTGATCTACTCATGCCCAGTACATGTGCAAGTCCAGGAATTGGTGAGGTGGGTTTTAATGTGATCCTTGAAGTTTTTTAAGCTAGTTATAATTCTAATTTCAAGTGGTAAGGCATTCCACAGTTTAGCAATGTAGCAGGAGTGTTGAGAGTCACCTGAGCTATTTTTACTCCTGGTTACTTCAATTAGAGCTTTATTAGTGGATCTTAGTGGATGGGTACTTGTATGGGGATTGAGGAGGCCTTGTAGAGCTGGTGTTTTACTGGATTTATAGTACATTTGGTGGGTGGTAGAGAGTTGTGTGAGGATGAGTTGGTGGGTAGTGCTAACCAAGATAGTTGTCTTAGGGCCTTGCAGTGATGGGTTCTAGGAGGACAACTAGTGGCAAATTTAGCTATCTTATTATAGCAGGCATCTAGTTTGCTTAGGTCTGTTTTGGAGAGGTTGATAATGATGGGTGAGGTGTATAGTAAAGTTGACAGAAGAGTTCTAGCTGTGGTTATTCTGGAGTTTGTGGTTAGGTAGTTTTTGCACCTGCATAAGGTACCTATTTTCTTGTGTACTTTTTACAGTCTGGGCAATGTGTAAGTCAAACTTCAGATTTTGATCAATAACAATACCGAGAAGTTGGGTGGATGGTACTGGTTTGGTCAAAGTCTTATTACTGGATGTGATGTTGAAGTAAGTGGATTGGGTTTTGAATTTAGTGGAGTGAAAGAGCATACATTTAGTTTTATTTGGATTCAAGATTAATTGGGCATCTGACAACCATGATTCAATAGCACTGAAGGATGTTTGGGTTAAGTTCTGTAGTTCAGGTAGAGTTGGGGCAGAACATATGACAGTAGAATCATCTGCATACTGTATTAGGGTGGCTAGAGTTGTAGCATTATGGAGTTTATTTGTAAAGAGGTTAAAAAGGAGGGGGCCGAGAATAGACCCTTGAGGCACGCCCATAGTCACTGGTAGTAAGGGAGAAAGAGCTTTGTTCCACCATACTGCTTGTTGCCAGTCTATGAGGTATTTCTGAAACAAGGCTACAGTGGAGTAGCTTAGGTTCAGTTTGGCAAGGCAGTCAGCAGTTTGTTATGAGACACTGTATTGAAGGCTTTTGATAGGTCTAAAAAGATTGCTGATACCAGCTCACCTTTATTTCTAAGTTGACTGATGGTGTTAGTGAAGCTAATAAGGGCTCTGGTAGTACTATGGTTGGGGTGAAAGCCATGCTGAGTATTTGTAAGGAATTTATTTTCTAGGAGATGGTTAAGTATTTGGGTGTGAACATACCTGTCAAGGATTTTTGATAGAGGGGATAGGATTGCTATGGGCTGATAGTTAGAGAAGTCAGAGGAGGGACCTCCTTTGTGTAGGACTATGATGTGAGCAATTTTCTAGAGTGGGGATGCGTTGCTCGGATATGGAATGGTTAATTAGTAGGGGAAACTGGATAGGAGATGGCTTCAGCTGATATTTTTAAGTATGTTGACGGTAGATTGTCAGCTGCCAGGGTTGTGGGTTTTAGCCTGAGCAAGTATTTGTGTATGTTGTGGGTTGGGACTGGTTTTAAGGCGAATGTATCATTATTATCTCTTGGAAGATTAAGAATAATACATCAGCTTATATGCTGGATATGTTTTCTGTTCTTTATATGTGATGTTTATAGGCCAATATTGTGTATATAGTTGATTGTACATTTATTTATTTACTTATCATTTTTTCCTAGGCACCTGAAGTTCACTCATTTGTGAAATTTTCAAATAAAGGTTGTTGTTAAAAAAAAAAGTAAATAACAATAGTATAGACCTCAGGCATGCTGCATCCCCCATGTGAGGAGCTTCACTTCACATGAAAAATAAAAACAATTGAAAGGGGTGACAGCAATTAATGGAAGCAACATCAATGTCACTGTGACATTAAAGCAACAGAAACATCCGCTATGGAAAGGTAAAACTGGTGAGATGTAATGTGCTGAGGTAGTGTTCAGTAAACACCATTAATAAGTAAATGTATATCGGAGAACTGAAGTGTGGAGAAAAGCTTCCGAGAACTATAGGGAAAAGAGAAAAGATGCAGAAACCTTTATTCCTGGCATTGCCAGTGGGTACAAGCAGGAAGGAAAGACAGGGAAAAGAGTAATGCATGTGAACAGAATGACCTGAGATTTAAGAATGATTAAAGCTAAGTACTGCTTTGAAGAACCAGTAGTGGTCTGGACATTATAGTATAGGGATGCTGAAACTGAACTCAGAAAATGGCTTCCCCTAATATGCAGGTCTGGTGGTAGAAAGAAGATCATATGAAGCTGAAGAGAAGTCTTTGACTGCCTAACTGCAGCAAATCTGCAGACTCAGAATATGACAGGTCTTCTTGCATTTGTGTAATCCCACGCTTTCCCTTTGACATATTTACTTCAACTCCATACACCATTATTTCTAAATGAGGAGTGTAACTTCTATTCATTTTACATTTTCTCCATACTTGCTAGTCTGTACTATTTGCAATGCTTAATTTGTTATGCAGTACTCATACCTTACAACAGTACTGCAAATTCATTGTGGTTCTTGCATAAACCTTGTAATTTCTGTAACTAACTTGAATTTTTGAAGGTTTTATTTTTATTTTGCTTTCCAAGTATCATACCTTGCAAATGCAGTTTGAATGAGATTTATTATTTGCATACCTTCTGGTCTTTTTTGCACCTCATGCATTATTAAACATTTCCATCCAAAACCATAAATTCATATAAAAGAAAAAAAGCACCATTAATATAACTAAAGCAGAAACATAATAGGTGAAGAGCAATAAACACAAACCATTAAAAAATGTTCAGGCAAAATACATCCAAATGTGGAAAAAATAAAGAAAGCACCCTAACCAATAAAACTCTTAAGTAGTTTTAAAAAATAATGACCCCAAAAGCATCAACATAAATATAAACTTGGGCAACAAGCCCAGTTGTAAATTGAACACGACTACTCCAGCAAGCCATATCCCCAATATCAACCCCCCCACGCACACACACACACACACACACACACACACACACACACACAGGGAAAATAAAAATAATAAGTATGAGTATGTTCTAAACCAAAGGATAGAATCCAGACACACTAGAGGTCGCTTTGCTCTAAATGACTCTGGTGACACCTGCTTTAAACACAGTACAAATCAGGATACATTTTATAAGATGGGAAAAATGCATACAAGGTCATATACCATGGGAACCATGAGAATGTGCTTTCATTCTTTTCCGGAGGTTTAGGGGGTTTTAAGCCAGTGATCTACTTATGTAGAACCATCTAGGGTCTTTCTAGTTGCTTGCTATGTTTAGTGAGGTACATCCCAGAGGGGGCATTTTAATTAAGGATTGGCCTAATCAAAGCTGCATATAATGGAAAATAACAAACGTTTTTAGATTTGGATGATACTCTTTTTGCAACTAGCTGTGGTAAGTAGAAGGACTTTCTGACTACTGTCTTTATAATAATATGTGATAACTGCTTCACGGCAGATGCCATTTCATTTGCACTGCATCTCTCATTGCCACACCTTGAGAACATAGACAGCTATGTTAGAATGCTGTTTATTGACTTCAGTTCACCATTCAGTACTATCATCCCATAACAGCTAATCAAAAAACTTGTTCATTAAGGTATCAGAGCCCATATGTGCAACTGGATCCTGGAATTCTTGAGTGAAAGACCTCAAAGGGTATGTGTGGGCAATAACTCTTCAAAAAGCATCACAATAAACAGGAATACCTCAAGGCTGTGTGTTGAGTCCACTGCTGTTTACTGTACTAACCCACGACTGTAAAGCTCGATTCAACGCCAACCACATCATTATGTTTGCGGATGACACTACAGTCGTGGGCCTCATCAGTAAAGGAGATGAAAATGACTATAGGAGAAGTGAGCTCACCGATTGACTAGTGTCCAACTGCAACCGCAAATGTAATGTCAACAAAACAAAGTCGATCGTGACGGACAGCCGGCTCATTCTTCTCTCATGACTAATGGTGAGATGCTGAAAGCGTAAAGAACACAAAATCCCTGGGGATTCACATTGTGGAGGATCTATCTTGGTCAATAAACATCAGTCATACAGTAAAGAAAGCTCATCAACATCTGCATTTCCTGAGGAGACTGAGGAAAGTGATTCTACCACCCCCTATCCTCTCCACCTTCTATAGGGGTACCATAGAAAGTATGCGAATGTGTAACTTTTAAGTGTAGCACAGGAGCTGCTCAGTTGCAGAACAAAAGATCCTGGTGAAAATGGTAGAGAAGATAACAGGCTCCAAATTTACATAATGATGTCACAACAGAGCTACAAAAATAATCAAGGATCCTACACACCCTGCTTATGAACTGTTCACATACTTGTCATCTGGCCAAACTTACCACAGCATGCGCTATTGCTGTAAAATGTTCAGGTTCAGACAAAGCTTCTTCCCTCAGGCGGTGAGACTTTTGAACTCTGATAATAATCTTGGGAAAGCTGACAACATATGGAGCAGCCAACTTGTTTAGGTGCAAATAAATGACAGAGAGTTCGGATTCTAAACATAATACATAGATGGCAATGAAAGTGCAATACTATACTAACTAGATCCTTTTATTCATGTGAGAATCACACAATCCAATAGGAACTTGTGCAATAAGAAATCATTCAGCTGCTGAAAATTATAGGTAAGGTAAACTGTGGTAATATGTAATAGAATAACCTGACTAATGTGAAATGATGAATATATGTCTGTTGTATGTGCTATTCTATGTTTGCATATGCCTTTTCAATTTTAGCCTGATGCACACAATTTCATTTAGACTGCACTTTTGTGGGCTAAATGACAATAAAGTTTACTTTGACTTTTTTACATGATTAGAGGACAGGGGTTTATAAACCCATGTTCCAAGGTCAATAAAAACATTCTTATTTTGTAGTGGGGAATTGTCTATGTTGTATGCTGTGTACTTGTGTGTAGGGGTTGTTTTCCAAATGTAACTATATTTTACACACAAGCTTCACCTTCTGCAGTTTCTTCATCACTGGTTGGACTTTGGACTGTTTATTCACCTTGAAAGGCACACACGCACAGAAAAATGTGCTTACATACATGTGTAAGCATATAGATATAGATATAGATATAGAATATAGATAGATATAGATATACACACACAACTATATATATATATATATATATATATATATATATATATATATATATATATATATATATATATGTGCGTGTGTGTGTGTATGGTTTGTAGGTAGCCTACTGAATTCCATTCTTCTGGAATTCTGACATTAAAATGCATTGAAAGATGGAAAACAAATGCTATAGCTAGCTGTTTGTTTTTTTGCAAATGAGTAAGCCCAATGCAATCTCCATGAACCCATTTACTAAAGTATACTAAATAACACATCTGACAATACTGGGGAAAAGGGAAGTCTATCTTGCCCTGATATTCTGTGATCTTGATACTGATACCAGGTTCAGTGCACTCATCCTTCGATGCTTATGTTACTTAATCAACTGGATTTGAATAACATGCACTAGATAGTGCACTTCAGTAGCAATATGTGGATCTATATGTATACACACACACACACACACACACACACACACACACACACACACACACACACACACACATATATATATATATATATATATATATATATATATATATATATATATATATATGACTTCCATTTATTTTATCTAGCAGTGTTTTCATGTAAACAGAAATAATCAAAAAGTGATCTACACACAATTCATCTAATCCTAAATTATACTGCATGTACTCATCTACAACACTGATAATAAGGGACTCTTGTGATTTTGTGATCACTGGTGTTAGTTTGTTATAGATTATTAAGTGATTCTGGAATTTGTGGGGGTAAAGCCATCCCTCTACCATTGAAGAAGAAAAAGCTAAAAAGCTATAGGCTGCTGTTTCCCTCTTTGTAAATTACCCTTGTGTGTCACATACAGATGATTATGTAATGAGCAATCACCAGTGAGACTGCTTCAAAGTAAAACAAATGAACAATCTCATTGGTGATGACATTCATTGTGAAGTCAAATAATTTAACAAAAGTGATTACAAATGTAACGTTCAATGTTATATTTGTGATCAGCAAAAAACAATCAATAAACAGCTTTTACATGGGGGCTTTGCCCACCATACCCCATACCCCTGACATGGGGGTACTCCTGGAACATAAATAAACTAACTCCAGGGTCATACAGCCATAAAAAAGGGGAATAAAAATGGCTGAATTATGTAATGATTGATCTCATGAAGTTCAAACAACTATACTACCATGACATTTTCTCAAAACTTCAGCAGTCAATAAATGCATGCAACAACAAATGTATAACACTTATACAAATCGAAAGATAGGTAATTAAATGTATAAATACCAGTATAGATATAGCTGAGTATATGTAGATTTACTGAAGTCCACAACCATTCACCTTCAAGTGATGAATGCTGGCATTCTGAAAATCAACACAACAAAACAACCAAAAAAAAAAAAAAACTGAAAAAAATATTGCAAAAGGAGGTAGTTTCCTTTTGCAACCTGTTCTCAGTTCCCCACCACATATTCAGACATAATTTGTCTGAATATCTGTAGTATTATGGAAATGTTTTTTTTTCTACAGTGAGGTACCTGGTTAGTGGCAAGAGCACATTCAGGATTAGTCAGCATGAGTAAGGTGGGCATGGAGGATTCACCTCCCTGCACCACCTCACTAATGCCTGCTAACCCTAACCCTGACACTCTTGAAGTAGTTAATAAGATGGTGAGGAAGTGTAATGACTAGTAGAGTGTGCAACTGTGTACTCCACCATTTTAGCATTCAAAGAGAGATTTTCACCACATGTATCTTCTTTTCTTATACTTATGCCCAGTGCTCCAAAATGCAATGACGTCTGCATCATGGTATCCAGTGTTTCTCTGTTTGTGGACAGCACTGGTCATAGCAAGCATTCAGTCTCCTTCTACTATGGTACAATCCTGTGACTGGTTAAACCCACCTCTCCATTATGGAAGAAGAAAAACGAATAGGCTGCTCAGTCCTCTGTATCTAGCCCTTGCCTGCCAGTGCTGCTGTTTGAAGCAAACAGTGTTAAAGGGACATGCCCTCCATATGTACCATGTGCCTTTTATCTAACTGTTTTGAGATGGCTTACAATATTTACTTATTTATGTAATCTGTCACATTGTTTCCTTATGTATAACTTCTTGTCAGAGCAAAGTATAGACAGCAGTTGAGAATACAACAGAATAATGAGATCTTTTCCTGCAAATCACAAAAAGTTGTGTTTAGCACACCTCTCTTAGGCACAATGCCTAGTCAATGTGTATTGCACTAATGTATCACCCCTCTGAAAAAAGAAAAAGAAGACATAGAGGTAGTGTCTATTTTCTCAAGAATCAGTTGTGTGGACGGCAATTCTGTTTGAGGCTTTAAATGTATTGGATTATACATCATAAACAGAGACCCAGGAATAAATTATATGAAAAAATGATTTAAGTCATGTTATTTGTAGTCACCCTAAAATCATCAGATGCCTATTTATAACCATGGAGAGAATATAACTCTGAAATAACCTTTCAGAATGTATGCAAAACTATACGCCATAAGGCAGATCAAGTAGAAACATCAAAAATGCAGAAATAACAAATTGTAGATAAACTGACTTGTTTGACTGGGCAATATAACAGATGCAGTTCACAATACTGAATCATGTGTAGAATTGTAAGTAGACAATAAAGAAAGGATTTCTTACACAAAATAATTTTTGTAGTGCAGAAATTGATTTTGTAGTGAATATTAAAATGATATTAGGGACCTTGTCATGTCAGAGATATGAGAAAATATAAGTGCCATTCCATACTTCTTCAATTTACCCTTGATCCAAGCTACTCAGATTAGGCTTAATATATCATAAGCTTGCATATGTAACATACCAATTGTGTTCTTATATATCTTAATAGTAATAAGGGTCAAAACACATTCCGCTGTACATTTTTCACCATATGTTTTCTCACAATAGTTCATCAAAGTAAAGGGTTTATTGCTGTTTTTACAAAATTAGATCATGAACATAGAATAAAAATCTACATTTGCAGAGATAATGTAACTTTTTGAATACTTCCATGTGTCTTAGGATCTCCTTTTACCATCCAGTGATGAAGACTGAGATCCATTTAATGTTTTTTTTTTTCTTTTTATTTCCAAGTGTTCGCTTCTTGCTTTCTATATTGTTAATTTTCATAAGAAATGTTATGCAGTTATTTTTGTACAACTGTACATAATTCTGTATGCATTTGAAATCCATCTACATAAACTGTTTGTTTTGAAATAAGTCAGAAAGTGTGCTAAGGTTATACTGTAAATGTCTGTCCTCAGAATAATGATCAATGTGCCTGACTAACTTAAAAGTTTTATGAGGTGCAATAACCATTTGGTTTTTAGAACAGTTGCTTAAACTTATACACTACTCAACCATTTGCCATTAAAGTCAAAATCTGTGAAAATGATGCTCACTGTACATATGATATTCCCAGCTCAGGTGTAACTTTATACATCTTCCAAGGAATGTGCTTCAAAAACAGTGATGCTTACTTTGCATTCTTCGATACCCATCAGCACAAAAAGGAGTCTAATGCCTCAGCACAAATATTTTATGAGCTTATTTCTCTATAAGACTAGAGAGGAGGTAAAATGAATTAAATTTCACAGGGGCCCTAAGGACTAATCATTAATAAATAATGAATCAATGTATGTTATAAAATGAACCAAGTCAAGATTAAAAATAGAATATTTTTTTCTGAACCGTGACTGCTTCATTTCTCTTTTGATTAGTTGAACCACATGCCCACACTTAATATAAAAGACTAAATGAATATTTTCAATAAATTAGTTTAATAGTCATTAGTTAAGAAGAACATAATGGATATACACACTTACAATAGTATAATTTAATCTTTGAGACATATAATATATATACATATATATATATATATATATATATATATATATATATATATATATATATATATATATACATATTTCAAAATATAATCATAACTGTGGTCACAGATATCAGTGAAACTAAAGACTAAAGAACAGTCTAAAATATGTTAGATTACCATAGTCCTTTAATTTGTCATACATTTAATAACTTAGGTATAAACAGTGGTTTGAAATCCATAAAGCACTGAGCTATGAAAATAGTTCTTTGGTTACCAAAACATAAGATATGTAGCCTAGCTGTTTTCCACAGAAAGTATTATGTTTAATGCTTCTTTACAAAGAAAGCAGCCAGTCTGTATCTCTTTACATAAAAAAATAAAATACCGTATTCTGTGAAGAAAAATGCATATTATCAGATAACTTTTGAATAAAGAATAAAAATGCAACAATAAAAATGTGCTTAATATTTTGAATTCTTGCACATTATCAATTGAAAAATAAAACCAAACTCATAGCTAAAACTCTCTGCAGCGGTATCTTCCAAGTAAAACATTAAATTTATTACTGCTTTTGTTGAAAAAAAGTCAGACAATATATGAAAATGGTTAAGCGGTGACAGACAGCTTTGGCAATGTATGTAAACTTTCTAAGAGATATGATTGTTTGACTTCACTGCAGTTTATTCTAACAGTGAATGGAAAATACAGAGGGACTGAAAAGTTATAACATATAAAAAAATGTACTGAGAATATAAAAAGGGATGAATAACAAAAACGGATAGCAAAAGAGTTCATCCAAATCATTTATTTGCATAGCCATTTATACAACGCATTATAGGAATTGAGAGCTTTTGGCCCAGAGAAGTAAAATGCAGTGTCCCTTTATTTGAATCCTGACTTGTCCATATTTGTTTCAGTAGATTTTCTGGGTGCACAACAGTGTTTTCTAATCATTAGGAATAATTATTGTGATATACCTATGTATGCAATTCATGAATCCTGCTTGTTATTAGAGCTGGTATTTCTGGTTCTGACCTAGGTTGTTCTAAAATAATACCTCTATGCCCATAACTGAAAGTACAATTAGTATGATCTGTAATTGTTAGCACTATTAAACCACAAAGACTAGTTCTTTACATAAATCATAAAAAGGAAGACAGATATATTTACTCTAATATCCACATAGAGAATTGCAATCTGTTATAAATGCTCTTCTGCAAAACATAATAAAATCCAGTGGTCATTCTCATAAGTGCTGCTGCATTTATGTCTTATGGAGAGAGTTACATATTGCATAACTGTTCTATGACTCATCTGTGATCATCCATCCATCCCCAGCCCCTTTTTCCCATTTTTACACATAGGGTTGGGGTGTAACTTCAACAATGACATTCATCAAGAGCCAAGGTTTACACTGCCAGGTGGCTAGCCTGTCACAGCTGTTCTTACACACACACACACACACACACACACACACACACACACACACACACACACACACACACACACACACACCTATGGCCAATTTAGAGTGTCCAATCCACCTACTGCATGTCTTTGGAATGTGAGAGAAAACTGAAGCACTCAAAGGAAACCCATGCAGACACAGGGGAGGACATGCAGACTCCACACAGGGGGCACACTGGCAGAGAATTGAACTGGGGAAACTTCTTGCTGTGAAGTGACAATGCTATCCTCTGTGCCTTGTCCTTCAACTATTTTAAGGAAGGAAAAATTACATGTATATAGATATGTTTGACTGACAGCTGATTTCATAGTTGCTTGAGCATGAAAGCTTGGGTTGGTAGTTGCTCATGTGCTTTCTACACAATCAATATCTCAATGATCAAATTGCAGTATACTGATGGTGGTGGTGGTCTAGCTTTGCAGCATCCCACAAAAAGAGCAAGACAGGTATTACACTTCCTATAAATGATCACTCTTCCTCTAAAATGCAGCAGTCTTGGAGTGAAAATAGTAAAATGAGGGAGAGTACAGGACAGCTCCGCTTGCAAACACATTGTTTGTCATATTTTTCCATTTACATTTTTGCTAAATTGATAACCTTAAGGATGTCTTATGACGATTTTTCCACATAAGCCTTTTAGATGGTATGAGCAAGTGTTGCCTGGCAATTGTGATGCAATGTCAGATGTTTCAATACAGTGCAGATCTCAGTTATGTTCTACATTTTTATAAGAAATGGATGAAATATAGGCTGCATTAATATCAGTAAAGTGAATTACAAAATGCTTTTAAAATATATTACACTAACTAGTACGTATGCTTATATATGCCTGTATTTGGAAGGAGTTTCATTCTAAGCAATACGTTGATCTAGGAGTAATCCCTACTGGGTCCTAAAGTGACAGTCATGCAGAAACTGACTCAGTGCTCTGATTAACTGTGATTAAAGCTAACACAGTATTGGGTCTAAGGTTAGACTCTTCTGGATAAGTTTAATACAGCAATATTGTGTAGGAGAGGGAACCAGAATCTTTAGTGAACTATACTTTGCTGGACTTTTTCCATCCTCCTTAAACTGAAAATTGGAATGTCTGACCAGCAGCAGTAAATGCCTAGTGACATAAATTCATAATAATGATTTAATGCACAAATCAATAATCCTTCAGGTATGATAAAGCCCTCATCAAGATGGCAAGAAAAGCTGACACAGCAGCACAAAAGAATAAAGCTGCCCATAACTATTTCTCCACAGTCTGGAAAAAAGATACCAAAGTTATCAATGGAGTAGACTATGCTGGCCATTTTTTTAGTAAAATAAAATCAATGTGCATGATGAATAAATGGCCCTGCTGCTGGAGAGATAGATGCAGTGGCCCTTTGACTATATGAGCTGTATCCTGCCTAGGATGGACAGCTTCACAAAACTCTGGCTCCCTCCCATACCTCCACTCTGCAGCTGAATGTCTAGCCCCTTGGAGGGAACTCAGCAGTCAGAATGAAAATGATTTCAGGATCTTTTTTCCCACACACAGAGAATAGTATACTCATCCTGAACCTCTAAAAGGTACAAACAGTACAAATAACTTTATATCCCATCAACAAACTATATACAGAAGTAAGTGGATGGAAGGTGGGTGCAGCTACTCCAGCGGTGTGGAATTCTAACATCTACTCTTATGCTAAGTGCAACATACACAACTATACCACATTGATCATTCGCACTACTGCAGTGTTTTTTTTGGCAATATGAGTTGTTTACTGATGCCTATCCATCTTGGGAGGAGGAAGAATAAGGATCCAGGATCCCCTGGAAAATGGTCTTAGCTATGCTAGTCCTGGAAATGGAAAAGAAATCCAGTTTGCAATACTTTGTAAAGGTATGCATACAGGACCGAGTTGCTACCTCTAGAATGCTTCTGGCTCACCTAAAGAAATCCAGGGGACCATAACTGATGAGTAGATTTTAAAGCATGGATCACAGCCAAAATCTTTTTCACATTTATGCACTTTGGACTTTCTGAGGCATTCTGCAGATGTAGCAACTATACCCCATAGAAGCTTCCCCCCAAGCAAAAGCTGATGTGTCTGCAATTACAGACTGATTTGGGATATAAGAAAGAAAAGGGAGACCTCAGCTTAGAGCCATCTACTCTTTCCACCAATGCAGTTTCTTTTTGACAAAAGCCAAAATCGGAATCTGAAATTCAAGAAGCCGAAGATGCTGGGTCCATATGTTTTTTTTTTTACAAACCATTGGACTTTTCTCTCATGTAATCCTGCAAGGGTGGATCATGAGAATTATGGCAGCCATGAAACCTAGAATCCTCAAGTATTCTCTTGCAGAAGACCAAGAGTGATTGGAGAAGCTTAGGAATGTTTCCATTTAAAAATCCACCTTCTCCTGTGTAAGAAAACCCTTTTGCTAAGAGTCATCTAAAGGCAACCCAGAAACACAATCCTGTGATACAGTCAATAAGCAGTTTTACACATTTACATAGAATTACAGAGATGACATCAATGTCAAGGACTCTTGACATCTGGGAAAAAAACTGTAATAGGGAAATATGTGAATGCCATGCAGTCTATGATGGGCTACCTCTGCAGCTATTCACTTTGTAAACGTATTTGGAGCTGCAGATATCCCAAAGCGTAATGCAGAGAATCTGAGAAATTTCTTGAAGACTGTTGCTATGTAGACATGATAGGCACTGATTAGATCTAATTTTACCATGACACTCAAAGGAAGAATGAGAAGTGACATAGTTTGAAGAGTCAGTAATTTGAAGTTTGGTGTTTTCATTTCAGAATGAGAAAGGAAAGATCTAGAAATGGTCTCCATGAAAAGCTCTTTCTTTGGAACCAGAGACATTTTGAAATATAAGCCTTTGCCTATTTGATCTAAAAGTACTGGTTCTATGATTCCTAGAGTAAGTACTTCCCAAAGGGGCAGGTTTAGACAGACAGGGTCAGGAAATGTGGGAATGGCAAACAGAACAGTAAAATAGTCATTCTGAAGTATTAGTCTGTCATTCTTTTGGAAATGTTCCTTTTTTCTTATTGTTTCACTCTTGCCATTTCTTTTTTGCTCCTTGTTTACTTTGAGGTGGCCTGGGCCGATTGCTTTGTTTTTAAAAAGGAGGAGGTAATTTGTAGAGGGGGACTTGAAAAATCTTAGATGTTCCCTGAGCTAACTTCAATCTATCATCAAATTGTTTGTAGACCTGAATAGCAGAATGGGCCAAAGAAAACCTCCTTATTTAAAGTAGAATTCAACATTTCAGACTTTATTGGCAAACTTTTGGTTATGCAGCAAGGCCTATATCCTCAAAACTAAATCTCCTCAGAACTATATCTGTAGTAGTGGTCCTAGATGCAGTATCTGCACAGTAATACACACTCTTCAAAGCATATTTAGATACTTGCAAAGGATTAGAATGAATAGGATTCAGAAAGGAGCTACCTTCTGAAGGAATTATGTTCCATCAAACTGTCTGCACAGACATGTGCTAGTGGTTAAAAATTATGCAAGTTGAAGTGAAAGAATCAATACTTTGTCTTTTTTATCCACAGGTGAAGGGTTTGAATCTACCACCAGACTGTCTTCAGCTGACAAAGAGTTGGAAATAGCTGCTGGGTCAGGGAATGTGTTAGTGTGAGGTATATACATAGTCTGTCTGCCTTTTGGGGGCTGAAGTTTAAGAATCAGAATTATTACAGGCAGCGTTACACACATCCTCCAAGGCAGCCAAAATGAGAGGAATGAGAATCGAAAGAGGTACATCCACTTGTAACATATCACAGTATCTCCTTATTTCTAGGGGAGCATCCGCTTGTTCACACAAAATCATCTTATTCATCCTGGAAATAGATTGTGAGAAAGACAATATTATTCCAAGGGAGTTGGAGAGGAGCAAGTATCCTCAGAGTCTGAGATTTGGACTTAGGTATCTGCTGGAAATGAATCCCTGCCTGTCTGTGTCAGAATCATCTGACAGATTTTCCTCAGGAATTTCTTTACTAACATTTCTGCACCAGGAATAACAGTCTTTAATAATTACCTGACCAAGGTAAGAACGTCATGTCAATAATCAGACATCATATATTGTGATAGAGACTATCTAATCTTTGTTTTTTTTTTTTCTTTGCAGGTAACATCTTGGAAGAAGACCAATTAGGAGATGACACTTCAGCTCTATCAAGAGGTCTCTTTTCCCAGTTATCCTGAAAGGCATTTCATGGACTGTCTTTCAGACCCAAATTAGATGGCTCTCCCATGCCCATATTAGACTCCAGGACAGCCCATGTGGCTGACTAATGTTCCATGGTGGTTGAAAAGACAGCACCAGAGGAACCCAGGAACCCAGAGAAGCAAGAGAGTGGTCTGTGCAACTACGATTGGCCACTACAATTTAACAAACAACCATACAGTCTGCAAGGATGGCGTGCAGGGTCAAACCAACAATGTAAACCACCAACGACCAGCAAAAATGATAGTGAACACGTAGTAATGAAGAAATAATGATTATTTATTTATAATTCCTCCAAATCCAGACCGGTTTCAGCTATTCAGCCTTTATCAATGAATACAATAAAGTTTTTTTGAATGAAATGTAGCAGCCTGCATTTATACTAGTCTCTAATTACCTGGAAGCAGTATTACAGCACCACCCAGTGACTGGAGTATCAAAATGCATATTCCTTCTTGATTAAAGCATATTACCAGTGACATAAAAATGCCAGATGTGTAAATATTAAGTCATATTTTAAAGATAGAAATCATATTTTGAAGATAAAAATCAAAGCTCTGGAAGTCAGCCATCATATGAACATACATATTACAAGGTAATAAACCGATACCATGGTCAATATTTATGAATACATATCATAGTATTAAAAAGTAGAAAATATATACCACTAGTACATATATATTTTGAAGGGTGATAACCATATGTTCAAAAGAGTTAGATAATCATGAACCAAGTACTGATCATATAATATATTACAAAATAAGCCCAAAAGAATATAGTGGCCTCATTCTCAGCTATATTATAGATTATAATAAATAGAAATAATATGCTTGTAGATAATTATTAATGAACATAGCATTGTTAAGGATGTTTTGTCTTTCTGTCGTAACCTGAATTTGAAATTATTCTTTTCAGACAACACCTCTCAAAGATCACTTGATTTCAAATTTTTGAAATCAGACTTTCAACCGCCCATGAACAAACATGTCTCTATTTTCCAACAATCTGTTCTCAGGGATTTACATTTTCATCATAATGAATCATACATTCTGGGCCAGAATATGTCACCCATGGAAAAGGTAGCCTTGGATGAATTAAAGCATAATCGCGACAATGCCATTATACCTGCAGACAAGGGAGGTGCTGTGGTGGTTATGAACATTGGGGAATACCTTGATGAGGGGAAAAGACAGTTAGCAGATACTAGATGTTATATGCAAATGTACATTGACCCGACTGGGGTCTTTAAAAAAGAAATAGACTCCTTTTTGAAACTAGCTGAGGATGAGGGTATCATAACAAAAAACACTGTTTAACATCTTACTGTAAAAGACCCACAGAAACAAATCTTGTATCTTCTTCCCAAAATACAAAAGTCCATTTTAAACCCCCCAGGCAGACCCATTGTATCAGGGATAGGGTCCTTGACAGAACCACTATCAGCATTTTTAACACAGTATCTGAAAAGTACAGTTTTGTACCTACCATAAATGTAGATGTTCGAGGGACCCCCTTGCTGTAGTCTTACAGGGATTTAAAGTCCCAGTCCCAGTCCCCCCAGCCCCAAATACCAGAGAGGGATGCTACGTTGGCATGGCGCCTTAGACCAACATTGCAACGCTAATGCGATGTGCGATGACATTTCCTCATTCTTCTTTTTTTTCCCCAAGAGATGTTGTGAAGAAAAAAAAAAAAAAACAACAACCAAAACCTGGCAAAATATAACATAATATATATAATAATACAAAATATATAACAAAAAACAATAACCCCCACAACTCACATGAAACACAGAGGGAGGGAGAAGAGGGGAAGGCTGAGGTCCAAATTGATTGTAGCAAGGGAACTTAACAAACCTATTTATGTACTTGCATACAAAACTGTACTATGTTCTTCGCAATTGGGTAGAAAGTCCAAGGAATTAGGGGGAGCTGATAAGCAGAGTGTGTAACAGAGGCTGGCAAACCACTTCTTTAGCTCGGCTGGAGCACTATATAGGTAAAAACAGCTGTGGCAGTAAGAACTAGTCTTAGATGCTATAGGCAGGTGATAATGCCCCAAGAAAGTGGCGCACCGGGAACCCAGCTAAGCCCAGAGTATCCTAGAAATGCTGTTGAAGTGGCAGCTGCCCTAGTGGCATGGAACCTAATCGGAATGAAACAAACAAAGCCAATCCACCTAGAAAATGATGGCTTTGGACACAAAATGCAATGCAAAGCCAAAAAGCCTAGAAATAAGACACAGCAGAGCCTTTAAATCTTTTCTCACTTAATAACAAAATAACAAGTGAACTGTCGAATGGAAGTCTCAAATAAATCTGCACAATTAATTTACATCGAAAAACAAAATCAAATAGTGTGCAAAATCTTTTCTTTTATAGAAGCCACACTGCAAAAACGTAGAAAAAGAAATATGGTTTAAGTAATCAGGCATGCTAGAAGTGGAAATAAAGGAAGAAAGGAATGCACGGCCAGAAAATCAGAGGGCAGAAAATCTTGCAGAAGTACAAATCACAGAAAAGCACCAGAGAAGACAAATAGTTCAATTCAGCAGTAAATGCAGAACAAAAAATTGACAAAGTAAGTTTTTCCAATCAAAAATTGAGATCCCAAGCAGGAGTAGGAGCTCTACGGAGGGGTCTTATATTCTCCCGTAAGTAGGAGGGCGTCTTTATATTGTGGGGTCTTATATTCTTGCCATCTTTGAAGCTGGAAATTGCAAAGACGCGTCACATGGGTAAAAGAACAAACCTTTGTCCAATAATAATTGGAGCAAGAATCTTCCACATCTTTAAAGAGGTCTTAAATGTCCAATATTCCAGTAAGATATTAGGCTATTGAAATCCTTCATTCCTCTGCTGTCTCTCCTCAAAGGCTTTCCTTCAAATAAAATGCTCTTCCATTTTTCTGCGGGCACACTCCTAGTGTACATGTGTCAGCTGAAAAATCACATTTAAAACTTGTTGCCAAGCTGTTGACCAGAATGCTTCAAGCCATGGGATGAAGAGGCTGTGAGATGAGGAGAGAGAGAAGCTGAGATGAGCAGGCTTCTTTACAAGACTCCTTAATAATGAGTGCTCAATCAGCTAAGGCCAATCTGGAGGCTTACAAATCATCCTTGGCCTGTCCTGTCTCAAAGCTATAATACCTCTGGAAGAATGGTTAGAGTCAAAACACATAGACTTGGAGGTATTTCTGACTGAGAGTAATAATTTTGACTTTTGAAGAGTGGAACAACTGCCCTATGGCTGGAAGGTTTCTGCTGTGTGTGATGAAGCATCTGAACAATGTCTGGGTGCTTTTCACCCCAGATGGTACTCTGAGTATGGGTAGTTGAATCTCCAAGTTCCACTGTTTTCTGTTGATTTCCCATGATTTTGTGCAATTTCGTGGGGATCCATCTGTCCAGTGCTTTGCTTGTTCTCTGTGGGCTGGCAGCTGTTTTATACATCAAAGCGGAGTTCCATAAGAAGCAGAAACCTTCCCCTAAAAGAATGTCTGCAGGCTTGATTGTGTCTTGTCAAAGCATTGCTTGCCTGCTTAGAGGGATAGTAACTGTGTTCCCTGCATCAGGATGTCTGTCATGCAACTTGTGTGCTCTGGTCAGAATCATGCTAACCTCTGGAAGGCACAGTTTATGTCTTGTATCCCATTATCCATAGATGACTGCCATGCTGTAGTATGGCAGGCCACTTAGACAGTATCCAGCCCAGCATTTGTCCGAGCCAATGCTAAGTGTCCGTAGGCATCTGTCTCCAGCAGTGTCACAGTGGCCGGGTTACAGAGAGTCCTCTCTGGCCCACATGAAGGAGAGTCCCTGTCGCAGTATTCCCTGAGGCCAGTTTGAGATACCATTGCAGGTTCCTCATATGCAGTTTGGCATTGGTCCAAACATGTGTTACATGTGTCCATACATTTTCATAGACTAGTTTTGGTAGCTTTCTCCCAGCGGTATTGCAGCCATGTTGCACCAAGTAACAAGTTGCTGTTTGTCCTAATGTTCGGCAGTCTGACTTGCAGTGAGCACGTCTTACAGAGAGGAAGCGATAGAAAGTGGAGGGAAAAGGACTTGACTTAATTCGTTAAAAAGGCCATCTGGCTGCTGTGGCCTAGTTGATATTCCAGAAAGCATCCATCTTGTTTTGGCACACTTGCAATAGAGCCTGCTCAGTCGTCCAAGTAATCTAAGCAGGCGAATGCCATAAAGCCTGTGCTGTGGTGATTGTGGAGGTCTGCAGTCAGAACTGAAGTAGGCAGCGAAGTGAACAAGTAACGAAAGAACTGATCATGAAAAATCTCCAGTTCGAAGAACTCAATAGAATACTCTACAAAGATAACAAAGGGGCATGCAGAGAGCTTCTCTCCAGTTCAAACCATCCAGTAATCTAGTATAACTTCTGCACACGGCACTTAGCTGTAAGCTTCCTTGAGCTTGGGAGTGATCCAAATATACCATTTGAGGTGATCTTGTAACAAAATTGGTCTCCACGTGTTCCCCTAATTATAATGAAGTTGGGAATGAATAGATATACTTAAACTCCAGATAACCAAAATTGGTCTCCACGTGCGTGTTCCCCAGCTGACAGGCTTAGACAGAGGAGAATAAAATCAAGCTGACAAAAGGACTGGCTGAAGCCTGGAAATCTGGGTTGTGTGTGAAAAATATGCAAACTTGCTCTGGTTTGTTTTATTAAATCTGTCCCACATGATTTGAAAGATGATCTTTGTTCCCAAAGGATCTGCCTTCCGCGGATCCACTGGCAGCTGAAAGCATCCATCTGTCTTGAGTTATTAAACCACTTTTCTTCGAAAAGAGACAATTTTCCTTCCCCAAAGAATGCTCTGATTAGGAAGTCCACTGGCAGCTGAAAAGGCAGGTCATTGGTTCTGCTTACTAAAAAACTGACCCCTGGCGTCACACCCATGTCACAGAGCATGAACACCGTCTAATAGGCCTCTAAACTAACCTTGAGCCCTTCCCTACCATCGCATAGATCAATTAGACTCCTGGGAACCATAAGCAGGTCCAAGGATATCCTTACCCCTTAGCAGGCTATCCAAAAAAAACACATCAGGCTGCACTTTAAAAAAATCTATAGTCTTAGCTTTGTCCTCTATTTTGTCCCCTCCAATTGCTTAAACTGCTTCCATTGGGCAGAGTCTGTACACATCAATCTGAACAAGGAGAGCATCAAAAACTGCACTCTTATTTGATCCACCAACCATCCCACCTTTTTAACCAAACCTGTCTAGTCGCACACTCAATACCTTCCGCCAAAGCATCCGCCTTAGATTTCATTCAACAAAGGAGATAATTGTTCTGTGCTGCATGAACCAAATCCAGCACACAATCTCATGGCTAGAGTGAAAGCAGTGGCCTCTTATTTCCATTGGTCCAGGAGAAGGCCTGCAATTTATCGAGATAAGCATGATTTATTAATTCGCGCTTTCATGGCTAGAGGCCCTCAGAAAGCAGTACTTCTCTGGGCCCACTCATTCTTTAACAAACCTTCTTTAGCAAGCAGCAAGCCAGATCAGAGGGTACAGACAGGGCTGCAACAGAAGCTAGGCCCCCTCAAAGCAGGGCAGTTTCACCCTCTGGTACATTAAACAAATACTTAAGGAATAAGAGGCAAGGAATCAGTACCAGGCTTAACTCCCCCAGGAGGCAACCCTCATTTCATTTCCCCTTTTAACATCAGTTAGGGCCTGACTACAGGACACCATGCACTTTTTACAAATTTTGCAGGATACACAGCTAGAACCAGACTGGTTAATGTACACGTTGGATGTTAAATCTTTATACACAAGCATTCCACACTGGGCGGGACTTCAATCCCTGCAATACTGGCTCGAGAGAACAAACTTATATCCTCCGGGCTTCAACACTCTACTTGTCTGCATGGCGGAACATGTATTAACAAAAATGTCTTTTATTTCCATGGAGAATGCTTTTGGCAGTTACAAGGGACAGCAATGAGAGCTTCCTTTGCACCCATTTATGCTGACTTATTCATGGCCTATTTTGAAGAATGTATGATATATGACAAATCACACAATATTTACATGGTGGAAATCGATATCTGGCGACGATATTTGGATGATTGCTGGATGGTGTGGAAGACGGATGAAGCATATTTAAAGGAATTCATGGAGTACCTGAATGGTAACATTTGGGGTATTGAGTTTACGGTTACATGTAACAGGAGTACCATAGATTTTTTGGATGTTACTGTTTACAGTAACACAGATGACACTCTAAGTACCAAAACATTTAGAAAATATCCTCAATACAATACCTTGTTACACGCCACTAGTATGCACCCGAACCACACCATCCGCAACATCCCTAAGTCTCAATTTATGCGTATTAGATGCATTTGTTCATCTCATGATGAATTTGAACATGCCAGACTAGACTTATACCACAGATTTCAGGACAGAGGATATAGAGACATAGATATTTATCAAGCCAGTTCATGGAGCAAAACCATAGACAGGAGAACATTTTTACAATACAAAAAATCAGAGCATGCTCATCAGGATTCTATCTTGAGATTTGTCACCACATATGGCAGGAATCAACCTGTTGTCAGGGATATACTCAATTGCAACTGGAAAATTCTTTTGGCTAATGACACTTTAAGTTCAATACTAGGCCTTCAATGTCAGATGTCATACAGACGAGGCAAGAATTTGGGAGGGCTATTTTCACATTACAAAAACAGAGAAGGGGGAGGTGCGATATATCATCAGACCACCATCAGTGGTGATAAACTAATTGGTACTTTTCCATGTGGTCACTGCTGCTCCTGTCTACAAGTCAGTACACTAAAAGAATTCACCAGTGCCAACACCAATTGTGTATTTAAAACTAGGGTGTTTGGTAATTGCAGCAGTACATGGGTTATTTACTTAGCTACCTGCCAATGTAAAGCTTTTTATGTTGGTCAAACCTCTAGGTCTCTTAGAATAAGGATGACAGAACATCGTAATGACATGAGGAAAAAAAAAGAAACAAATGCTTTATACAGACACACGATACAACATCCCAATGCCCAGTTTATGTTCATGATCATCAACAAAATTCAGGGAGACAGGAACAACCAACAGGGTTGGCACACCATTTTAAACCACAAGAAACAATATTGGATAACCAACCTTGGATGTTTATTCCCCCCAGGTCTGAATGACCATCTGTGAGTTTCATAGAATACTGGAGGATTTTATAATCATGGTCACAACATCAAACATTTATATAGATCAAGAATCAGCACAAACCATTCAATGGTGGTTAGGCCCAGCAACACTCATATTATACTCAATAAAGCATGATAAAAAATTGTTCAGGATGCGAACATGTATATGTACGGTTTGGTATTCGTATCTGGCATGATGGCTCCAAACATTGAGTATTGTACAATTACAATGTTGATTTTGTATTACCTACAAGCATATTATTTCTATTCATTATAATCTATAATATAGCTGAGAATGAGGCCACTATATTCTTTTGGGCTTATTTTGTAATATATTATATGATCAGTACTTGGTTCATGATTATCTAGCTCTTTTGAACATATGGTTATCACCCTTCAAAATATATATATACTAGTGGTATATATTTTCTACTTTTTAATACTATGATATGTATTCATAAATATTGACCATGGTATTGGTTTATTACCTTGTAATATGTATGTTCATATGATGGCTTACTTCCAGAGCTTTGATTTTTATCTTCAAAATATGATTTCTATCTTTAAAATATGACTTAATATTTACACATCTGGCATTTTTATGTCACTGGTAATATGCTTTAATCAAGAAGGAATATGCATGTTGATACTCCAGTCACTGGGTGGTGCTGTAATACTGCTTCCAGGTAATTGGAGACTAGTATAAATGCAGGCTGCTACATTTCATTCAAAAAAACTTTATTGTATTCATTGATAAAGGCTGAATAGCCGAAACTGGTCTGGATTTGGAGGAATTATAAATAAATAATCATTATTTCTTCATTACTACGTGTTCACTATCGTTTTTGCTGGTGGTTGGTGGTTTCCACTACAGGTTAACTCACTAATGGCTGAGACACTGTTTGAGCCTACATTAGTGGGATGATTTTCTTGTTAGGTACAAACAGGAGAAGAACCAGCAGGACTAGAGTAAGTATACATGCTGCAGCCAAGGAAGATGTCTGAATGCTGGTAAGCGTTGCTGGAATGAGTCAGTCAAAAGGCAAGTAGCCAGATAAGTGTCCACAAGCAGAACATATACACTTATACCTCCCCAACAGTCCCCTTTTCTGTAAAAACATTAGGTTAACACTGAAAATACTGTCAGAAATAAAGCACTTCTTCAAATGTACCCTGCCAGCAAAAATTAACAGGTAAATTGTAATGAAGTGTTAAAAAAATCATTAAAAACATTAAAAAGTGTTCTGCCCTGTCAAAACACTTACCAGTCCTTAAATTCATACATTTAGTTAAAAAGTTAATAAAAACAGTGTACTTTTACCCCAGAACTATCCTCCACAAATCAGAAAATAACACCTTGGCTAAAATTAGCAATCCCTGACAGGATTCTTCCAATACTGTGAAAAAATATTGCATTTCCTATATAGAAATGCTGCTTTTAGTCACCAAATAAAATAACATTATTTTCTTAGAAAGGTCAACAATTTTTGTGTAGAAAGGTTCCTCTGTGGGCACTTATCTGCCAGAAATGAAATGAAAAAGCCAACTACTGCTCCTGTGAAGCTTTAGAGCTGCTTCATCTTGAGCCAGCAAGAAAGTACTGAAATTATATTCATTATGATTGCTGATTTTCCCTCCAAGGGGTAAGCCAATCATGGCTCTACTGCTGTAGACATTCAATAATTTAATTCACAAATCAATAATTTTTAGGACCAGTCTGCACCATCAAGATAAAGGAAAGGATCAAAGCAGCTGTACTAATTGTAGCCTTTCACACACTCATAGATGTACACCCACACACAGTTTTGTGCAAAGTACACACAAACAGACACAGACAGAACAACAGATAGAAAGACAGACACACACACATACACACACACACACACACACACACACACACACACACACACACACACACACACACACCTACTCACATTATCACTGCACATCTGCAAACTAGATGAAGTACAATGAAATACATTATATATATATATATATATATATATATATATATATATATTATATATATATATATATATATATATATATATATATATATATATATATATATATATATACATCCTCCTCTTCTCTCCTCAACAAGAAACCTTATTCAAACTAATACAACTAAAAATCAAGCTGGAGAGTCCCTCTTTTCTAACTAGATAGGTAAACTCTGGAATGCCCTACCAAACACTCTCACTTCCCTATCATCCCATACTTTATTTAAAACTTCACTGAAAAAACATCTCTAGTCAGTAATTGGATATGTCCATGTTCTACCTTTGGCTGATAAAGAAGCTAGGCATCAGTCACTTCCTCTAAGTTAAATCCTCTTCTCACATTTCTATTTCTATGCACTCTACTGAGATTATACTAAGCTACTGTTAACATAAACTACCTAAAACATATGTAATGTTCCTATATTTTTACACTGAGATACAGTGTGGACATTCTATTTCAATCCCAGCTGACTTATCTATTGTATATTGTACTAACTGTTTTATAATATACTGCTAATACTAAGGCTGCCCCAAATGTCTTTTAGTAATGTAAACTTAGAATCTGTAGTGTGAATTTATGTTATGTTGTGATTCCTGCTTGTATTATATATTATTCCTTGTGTATCTGTATACATATTACTCCTTGTGTGTTTTATTTGTAAGTTTGAGCTTTTCTCCCCAGACCTCCACTGAAAAAGGACATGTGTCCAGTCAGACTTTCCCAGTAAACAAATGTAAAATAAAATAAATTAAATACCTGCTGAAAATGATAAAAAAACTGCAGTACAGTTTAGGAAGTGGAAACCAACCAGACTGTATTGTAATTGCATCAAACCCACACACAAATGCTGTTACAGCAAAATTATCTGAAAAATGTTAGGTTTTCTGCATTGTCTTACACTCCATTCTATCAGACCACTGTTCTTTCCTAGCTGTAAATCCTCCTGACTTCCAAAGAAAAAAACAGAGGTTCGACATTGTCCATGTCAAGATGTAGTGTCTGTATGCTGACATGTTTTTCTTACCTTAGCCAAGTAATTATCAAAGGATGTTGTTAATCCTGGTGCGGAAATGCCAGAGGAAGGACAGAGTAGCTTTTCTGCTGGATCAGAAAACCTTTCACTAACAGTGTTTTTAGGACTATAGCTAGTAGAAGAGAGTCCATTTGTGCAAGAAATACATCACTACAACTAGGACAGTTAGGAAGCATTAACTTAGGCTATTGCAAAGACAGTACATTGGAAACTGCCTTACCCTAAACACAACCACCTTAAGGAGCTCACCGTATGCACTTATACTTAATGATACCGTTTTAATGACGAGAACTGATACATTCTTACCCTATAATGTGGGGATCGACATCCTTTCCCTACAGCAAGGTGATCCTAAACAAAAGGTAAATCATTCTACTAATTCTTCTTAACTTTTGTGGAAGCCACACATAAAAAGATATATATATATATATATATATATATATATATATATATATATATATATAAAACAAAATAAGCAACAAAACACAGACAATTGGAAGTTTCTGAACAAGCAATAGCTTTTTTGTCTACAGATTTCTATTACTGTCATGATGCCCACATGTTAAATAAACATATTATATACAAATGTTCTAAGTTACCACATTGTAACTTTATTGCTTTGTAGAAAAAAACTTTGTCAAAGAAGTCAATATTTAAAATAGTTATGGAAACACAATCTTTTGAGTATGCTTCAGTGAAGTGGAATATTTTTTATATAAGCACAATATAAATTAAATATGAATATATGTCTGCCTTCTTTAGTTATCTTCATATCAAAGCATTTTCAGTTGGGAAGTAAAGACTGAATCACGTCTGCCACTTCTTAAACGTAACATTGACCATAATGAAATACAAGTTAATGTGGGGGGCATCTGGTTATAGAAACAATGCTTCTCTAAAGACTTGTAAGAGATATATTTTTCATTTTATACCAACAAGGCCAAAAATCTCACCAATGGAAATGCTTCTTTCTTTTGACATTTTTAAATCAGCGTAGGATCCAGGCTAATACCTGCATTACTTACATCCAGGTAACAATTATTAAGCATATTATACTCTAAGGGAGGCCATTGTCATCTTAAAAGAGTTCTACTGGCATACCAAATTCACAACAAGAGCTCTGTGCAGTTATAGAACAGTTGTAATTCTGACACTTGTAAATAGCGCAGTGTTAAAAATGTTACACACTACAGTAAGAACCGCTCAAGCGAACACATTCTAAATGTGATTATTTACCTCCCGGATTTTTTTTTACTCTAAAGTATCATTTCAGAAGCACTCAAATAATAAAACAAAAGCTGGGAAATAGAGAGGAGTCAAATATCTCATTTCACCAAGCCTGAGATAAATCATTTCTATAACAGGGAATTAATTTCTTTCAAACATTAGTATATCACACTTCCCATACTGAACTGTACAGAAAGGATACAATGAGTCAAAACTATTTATACGCATTTTTAAATCAGAACACTTACCACTTCTAACAGTTTCTTCAGAATATGCAGTTAAATGTTCAAAGCATTCAAGTTGCTTTCCCAGGGCTCCCATATCTCATATTCCACTGGACGAGATACCATCTAGTCCAGTTTTTGAAGATAAGCTTCCCTGTCATTGTTTTTGATAGGATGCCACTGCACTCGTGGTTTCTAAGTAGGTGCCAGGACTGACTGTTCTCTGTGTGGGGGAGTTCTCTCTTTTTTACATTAGTGTCATAATGTAGTGAGTGCAAATGTCTATGTATAATATGTTTTGGGGGAGTGGGGGTTCACTCCCACTTGGGAGTACAGAAGGGCATGATTTGCTATCTTTTTTATCCAACTAATGGTACCCTCATCTAGATATAACATGATGACTCATAATGGAAACCTTCCTGAGCTAGGGGTTTAAATCTTGCAATGTTTTTGTAGAATGAAGCAGCAGTTTTGTTAATAACAGAGAAGCCTTGTTTTAGGCTTCTTTATTTTCTACATGTATAATAACAGTGTCTGTCATGCATAAGATTCACAGCTGGATTCAAAAACAAGAAGTGCACAAAAGATTTTGTTAAAAATCCAATTTAACTGTAAACTTTCATCTTCTTCTTCTTCTTCTTTCGGCTTTATCCCGGTTTTAGGGTAAGCTCGCGGATCACCTGTCCCCATACATTGAAGAATGGCAGTTTAAGTTTTTCGAGTTGCCAGCCAGCCACCCGCCCTTCCCACACTCACACACCACACGCACACCTACACCCAATTTTTAGGTGTCCCTGCAGCAAAAAATGCAAATACTGTCTTTATAGCACTTCTAAACATAAACGTGAACTAAAAGTGCTTGCCACTAGGGAAAATAATTGAACAAACCTCCATTGTTGGAGACTGATAAAGCAATATTGGTTAGTAGAGTTTAAACAAATGCAAAACACAATTTATAGCCCTCCCCTTAGTGCACAGTGCTAATGAAAGCAAGAACCACATGTAAAGCTACTTTGTAAAAATTTTACAGTGACATAAGAGATTTTGCTGCACCTGATATCTAGAAACATACTATTTAATTGGTGTTGGGCAGAGACTCAGACCTACATCTGTTCTAGATTTTGAATGAACAGCTATTTTAGTACATATAAAATTTTCAATTTATCATTTACAACCAGTACACTTCATAAAATGATCTAACTTGTATACAACCCAGAAAACTAGTTTATTTTGCAACCTCTTGGAAAAAAATTCGCTGTGGCACTATGTCTAAAAAGAAAAATCTTGGTTCTTGCAAGTTTGCAAGACTAAACATAATAAAAGTAATTTCTTTGTGTGATGTAGCAGCCAAACCTGGTCCCACAATTTGCATCTTATTAAGATCTCATGAAATTTTGCTTTATCTCAGTGCTACAGGCAAATGTTATATTCACAAGCAGGTCTCTCAGAATACAGTGACGGAAATATTATCAGTTGTTATGGTCATTGAAGTACATTCCTCTTGTGGAATAAAGAGAATTGAAAATGTATGTATTTTAAGGTCAGTAACATTCTGCACCTTAAAACTTGTGTGGCAGGTAGTGTACATGATTAAGGTTCTGAGCAGTAAAGAGATGTTCTCTCTAATCGGGGTAAAAGGGTTTATTTGTTTTACCTACTATGACTTTCTATGTGACTCAAATTACTTGACCAAGCAGTGCTCCAAGTAAGTGAAAGCCTTGGGTATAAAGTGGGACTTTGTGGAACTTAATCTAACTATAATTTCAAGGGCTGTTTACATTCCTGTCTTTAGCAATGTATATATGGATTCCAACCTTGTGATTTTTTTTTGCTTTATGTTTGTGCAATATACATATTTTGGAACTTTGAACTAGTATCAAAGGAAAAAAGCAGCAGGGGATTGTTTTGTTTATTGACACCATGTTGAGTTCAGTAGAGGAGGCAATAGCAACTCTCTTATCTAAAGCAGAATTCCATTTCAAGAACCTCAGGCACTATTTTCCCATATTCTTATTTAATATGTACATCATTATTCTGGCAAAGGTACTAGCATTAAGGTTGAAACCATTTTGAATGGCTCCCTTTTACAATTATAAAACCCACAGCTGCAAGTTCTGGAAGTGCCTAAAAAAGCATGACAGCAGTGAAAGTCAACAGTATCCTCCTTTAAAATTGTTTTTTGCAGGGGTACAAGCTGTTCTGCACCATGCAATCCCCTCCTACACACACACACACACACACACACACACACACACATATATATATATATATATATATATATATATATATATATATATAAACCTTGTATGTATACAAACTCTGTGATCCCTATACCTTGGAGCAAATGGAATACCTTAAGAAACAGTGATCTCAGACTTAGTACTTGTTGTTCCAAGACTTACACTTAAAAATCTCAGAATTTAAAATGTTACCTTCTTAACAGTAGTTTTATTTCTTTTACCTGATGTCTCTCAAGGGCTGGACAGCTGCAGACCACTGTGCAATCATTTGCATCTAAGTAAATATCTTTTTGGTAGGTAATCAGAGACATGACTCACTACAATATGAATATGTGTTTGATGTTTTGTGAGGAAAGGAGATTGGGTTTTATCCAGTGGGTAATGATAATATGCCAGAAACCTCTTGGAAGAGTTAATTAACTGTAATCTAGGGTGAGGCTCATGACCCTTTCCCCATTTCATTTTATAATGACAGTGCAGCCCCGTATTTTTCCAGCATGCACCTGCAACTAAACCTAAAACATCTGTCCAAACAGCATGTGTGGTCAACTGCATACTAAAGCCTGCGAGCTAACCACAAAAGGTACAAAAGGAACTTGGCATTAATGGCTAGTTTGATTGCAGACCCCTTAAACTTCATTTAAATATGGAGAAGTCAAACAATGTCAAGCTAAAATTAACATATTATTATTCATATATCTCTCTACATGACCTCCAAGTCTGCTGTGTGCTTCTTCCTATTAACTTTTTTCCATACTGTGATTGTGATACACTCAGTGAGGCCTGGTACTCTGTTGGGTGCTGCCCTGGTTACAAATTTAAGCTGGTTATTAGTACCAAGTTGTCAATATACAGCATAGGTTAGGAGCCTGGGAGGATTATCATTCTGTAGAAGAGGGATATTTCACAATTATGCCTCAAGGTGCCACATTCCCAAGTGTATAAATACTTTAAAACATTCACCCCACTCCCATGCATGCATGTATGCATTAAGATGTCTGTCATGCCCAAACATAACCTTTATCTACTTATCATAAAATGCTAACTGTAGTCATTTACTCTTCTCTCTTACCCACTGCAGTAAATATGACTTTTGGCATTTCATTTCGGCTCTTCTGTGGGTCTCTTCCTGAAATTTAGGACATTATCTCCTCCATATTCAGTTGTATTACATAAAAATAAATTTTCTTTGTCAATAGGTTACCACACTTCATTTCTGGATCATTCTTATAAAAGTTTACAGTAATGTAAAATAAATTAAATTTTCTTTGATTTTATATCCATAAATTATAGTGCATTTGGAAACCACCAACAAACAAATAAAAAAACGCTGAACTGAATATTGTACAAATAAATGCTTGTACACATCAGAGCTTTAGTATTTACAACATTTATACTTCACTTTTTAAGTTTAGCCATGCTAGATTTAAGTAAATTTAGTGAATGCTAATGAAATTGCTCATGTTATTAGGCTCATAATTACTCCTACATTGTTACAGATAGACTAACAGGTTTAAGATAATGTGTACAAGTAATGTCAGGTGTGAGGTCATGACAACATTAAATAAGGGTTGGAAGGCACACCTGATAGCCACACTATCATTGTGTACAATGTACAATCATTTTTTGAAATTATAAGGTTAGAAATATTTGTACAATGAATGAAATAGCATTTCAGTATCCTAGTGCATCTTGCTGTGATGCATTATAGGTCATATAAATCCAGCTTAAAAATGTATTGAGAAGCCATGGTCTAAGAAGAGACTGGAAACAGTTTTTTTTTGTAGCATACTGTTACATTAAATAAAATATCATTTGTGTCATTATTGTTGATGAATGGAAAAAGAATTCACCATGCGGTATGACTTGTAAATTGTGATTATGGACCCCGTTAGTAAGGCCCAGACAGCTTCTATACTGTCACTGTGCAGTTTGTTGTATGCCTATATGATAACGGCAGCATTGTAGCATGAACTTTTAAACCTGTTTTTTCCAAACAATGGAGTGCTCATTTTTAAAGTTATTTGAAGTACATTGCAAGATGTAAATTCTTGTGCTACACTAAGAGCCTTTTATGTGTGACAATTCAATTGAACTTTGCAGCACACCCTGACATGCATTATTGCTCACATGTTACATAGTTACTGTTCAGAACACAATGACATACACAGTTTGCTATATGGAAACACCTGCAAGTTATTACAGGTCATCTTATTTAAACACTGTACAATTTAACATATTATAATTCTTTTATATACAAGTAACAAGTTTGTCCTAGTGATTAGAATAACAAACCTTAATGCATTTGGGAAATATAACAGCAAACGTGGCCCACAAAAAAATAAGATAAAATATACTGAAAGCAGAATAAAATTATAGTTAGCATCATTAGTGACTTCCTGTTCTATTTGAAATTAAACTGTATTCATATTTTTAATGGCAACGGCAAGCTTTATTTGAACATGTGCATAGTCATGTTATCGGCTATGCTGGTGCATCTGTACACTGTTAGGAACTCACAACAGCTAGTTTTGCAACTACTGATTCCTTTTCTCCTTAAATTTCTGGGAAGCAATTTGCCTCCTTAAAGGTTCTAAAATATATGGATGATAACCTCTTTTATCAACTATGTTTTTAATCTGTATAGTCTACTTATATATTTATTCTGGAATAAAAAATAAAAAGGCCACAGCTGAAATACAGTTTGCACCTTTTCTTTTCTTGGGTGGTTCATGCGAGTTCCTTTTCATGCCAATCAGTTTAATGAAGGTTCAGCTTAAAGATATATTGTACAGACATTTGCGGTCACTATTTATATTTCTGTAAACAAACATTAAAAATCAGTCTACTAAAGAAATGCACATTCTGTGACAAATGCAATATAAAAAGGGCCATCATTAAAATGAATAATATACCAAAGTAGAAGGAAACAGAGAAAGGGAGATGAAGATGCTACATTTTTTAAACTTTTACAGTTATTCTAAAAGTAAATCACAGTTCACATTCCATTTTGTAAAGAATTCTGTTCAAGAACTACATTTGTCACAGTTTCCTGTAGTCACCCCAAATATTACAGGGGAAAAATGACTAATGCCTTCCAACCTACATCAAATAGATGTAGACAAAACTAGTTAGCTCTGGTGATATATAAATGGAAGCACAAGAACATACCAGCACTTAAGAGGTATGGAAACAGGCAATGGACATTCTTCACTGAACTGAAATGACATTTTACAAAAACACCAACACTTATATGTGCCAGTATTACAGTCTGGTACATTCATTCATTTAAGGTAATCAAATGCCCTGTGATGCACACAAATGTGTAATAACATAGTACAGTTTCAGGATTTCATGGTGCATATAGGGACAACAATAACAAGAATAACAGTGCATGCTGCTGCTGCAATCAGTGCAGCTATCTTGCAGACTTTTGCCCTCCTGAATTCAGCCTCCTTTCTTTTCAGTAAAGAATCATAACCTGGAGTATAAATGTCTTCCATCCAGTATTCCAGATTATTAGGGTTTAAAGTGTCTTGATTCTGCAAGTAGAAGAAAAATATATATGAATATAGCCATGGGAAAAATGAATGTTAATATCACAGCTTCCTTACAAATGCATACTATCAAAATACTGATTTCTGCTGCAGACAGCGATTGTTTCATTTCAGCAGCACTTGGGCTACCCTTTCTTAGAAATTCACTAAAAGACATCAGCCTATTATGTCTCAGAAATAACAACTCTCTCTCTCTCTCTCTCTCTATATATATATATATATATGTATGTATAAAATATATATATATATATATATATATATATATATATATATATATATATATAGGGCCACTATAGAATTTTGAAATTCCACAATCCCAATGTTCTAAATACCAATGCTTAGAACCTCGAGATTGTGGAATCTCAACACCTGTAAATGGAGATCGCCATACAGTGCGGAACGGGAACATTACCATTCTCTTCACTGTAGTCTGATCTCAGAATTAGTATATTTAAGTTGCAGGGGGTATGAGGACGCCAACAAACAAGCTGCACTATTGTTTGTTTTTTTGTTTTTTTTTTAATGCTGTGATTCTACAATCTCAAGGTTCTGAGCATCGGTATTTAGAATATCATGATTGTGGAATTTTGAAATTCTATAGTGGACCTATATATATATATATATATATATATATATATATATATATATATATATATATATAGAGAGAGAGAGAGAGATAGATAGATATGTCTGTGTGTACATTTTCAATCACTCCATACTGCTATACTTACAACTCTGAACTAGAAGGTATAATCCAAAATCCTGCATCTTATTATATATGTTCTTCCAGTGGAATCCCGACAAAATGTTATACCAGGGCTTTCCTTACAATTCCACTTAATTGATAAATCATTTACATTTCACATTCTGTTCTCTGGAGAGTCAGAATATTTGTCTCCACTTTTTTTGCAAACTGATGATGTCGACAGTGAAGCCTTCTACTACCCAAAGATGATTACATTTACTCTTCAGTCTGAACTTTTTCTTACAGACTAAGAAACTGAATTAATTTCATCAGCATGGTGCTTTAGGTAAAACAAAGCAATATGCATATACCTTTTCACTGAGATAAGAAAGAACCAAATGAATACAAAGTTGTTATTAAAAATGTTGTCCAATGGGGTGTGGCCAAGCAGCAACTGGTGAAAGCTCTGTGACAGAAACCTTTTCTCTGACAGAATATATAATACAAAATTAAAATTTGAAGATACTTGCTTGCTAATTTTATTCACTAATAGTCAGAGAAAAGAATTATAGCTTTGCATTCTTCAAAATCTGTAATTTTCCTATCAGAATTTATTTAATTAACATTTGTTTACTGGTAAAGTCCAACTTGAAATGAACCAATTTTCAGCACATGCCTGGGGAGAAATGCTCAAGCTGCATGTCTTTGTTACATGGGGGGAAACCAGAGCACCCAGGGGAAACCCACATGAATGCGGGGAGGACATGCAGACTCTGCACAGATGGCACCCCAGCCAAGAATTGAACCAGAGAACCTCTTGCTGTGAGGCAACATTAACTGCTGCACCACTGTGCCAAATTTCAACTGCTTAGTTAAGAGACAAGAGACTTCAATGTGAGCCACTCAAGAAATGGTACTCAGGACTCTTGTGTTAAACAGTCATCTAGTCACTAATGTCTAGTATGCATGATGTATTACTTAAAATGGACAAACTGTATACCAAAATAGAAAGTTTCAAAGAAGAGACCAGAATGAAGATGGAACATTTAGAAATTCCATTGAAACAACAAAGTGCATAAATCAGCAGTATAGATGAAGCTTTAAATGATCATGAACTGAGAATAACTGAAGGTGATTCTCAGATGGAATTTCTTTTAAAACAAAAATAACTGGCTCTTAGATAAAGTCAATGATTTAGAAATAGACTGAGATGAAATAACATTAGAAATTATGTTATACATGAAATGTATGAGGAAGACAATATAATAAACTTAACAACTTGGCTACATAACACATTACATCTACCTGAAACTTTTTTTTTGGAAGTGAAAGGCACATAGATCCCTGAGAGCATCTTCAAAGAATGAAAACTCACCACCACATTCAATTATAGTTAAGTTTATGCCGAGCTTAGATAAAGATCAACTACTAAAACAGCCTGATCTAGCCCACCTTTTAAAACAAGTAAACATATAGTCAGATTTGACAATGATTACTCCAGTAAAGCAATCAGTTAAAGAAAATCCTGCTTACCACTGATCAAGTAACTGAAAAAAGAACAGTATTAAACCCACTTTGATGTTTCCTGCAAACATCAAATCATTGTTTTTTCTCAAGGAACTAAAATATTTGACACAATAGAGCAGAGATCTACTTTAGTCAACAAAAGTAAAATCATTGGGAGGGTGGCCTAATGGTTAAGGTGTTTGCCTTACAAACACAAGGTGCAGAGTTTGAGTCTCACAAGGGATAATTGGCTAAGCTTAAAATGGCTCGCAAGGGCAGTTAGCTTAGTACTAACCTATGAACCTATTACTAATAGTGAATAAATGGATTGGAACAGTATATCCCTCAAGAGACAAAGTGAAATGAATTCTTGGAAAACTGCTTCTAAAATGAAAAAGTTTAAAACAATTGACTTTTATTCTCTGACTGCAAGACTTTTATTTTCAGAAACAAAAGAGTTACCCTTTAAGTAGAAGACTTATATTGGACTTTAATCTTCAAAATATATGTAAGCATGTCTATATGTAAGCATGTCTTTTCAAAAAAAAAAAAATCCTTGTTTCCCACCTTTCTAAGCTAATATAGTCCAGTTTTCAGGCTGGTACTGAGTTTAGGGCTGTGATACTAGTTTCTGAGTTGCCTGTACCTTACTTGGATAGAAGAAAGTTTCTCTGTTCACCTGTGAGGAGTGGTTTCAGCCCAGAAGTTAGTAGTTTATTGGCCATTTTGGGCTAAATTTTCTCCCTTTCATTTCCCTACTATAAAAACCATGTTTGCACAGTTTTGTGCACTGGGCAGCGCCAGTTAGCTATGGTTAAATTATTCCCGGCTCCACTAAGTCTCCTCTTCAGTTTTTTCCTTGAAACTAGTCTAACTCTCAACCTAAGCACTCAAAAAGCATCCTACAGCCCAGCACTTGCTCAGACCTAATAGCAAGCACTAATATACCCTGACACTGATTGCCCAGCAGGGCAAGGCTCTTTATTCACCCCTCACCAACCAAGTGACTAAGCAGCTCACCCTACTATATAGAAATGACCAAAGGCCAATTTCAGATGTACTCTCCAGTCCATCTGGTGAATCTGAGTATCCTGAGGCAATGTTACAACTGCCTCATGTACACAGACAACCCTCTCCTCCTACCACAAAACACTAACATATGGAAGAGATGCAATTATACAGCCAAACTGGAAGCTAAGCTGTCTCCACCCAAGACTGGAACAGACAGTCAAGAGGAGAAGGTTTTATTCATTTTGTTTATATTTTTTTGACTTCACAAGTGTTTGTCAAAATGGACATTGATATACAAGTGTATGCATTGTGGATAAGATGTCATTTATAACACAAGTTTTTATAACAATAAATTTGGGCAGCATTTTTTATTGTGCGTGGATATATTCAATGTTCCAAATCTATTCGATAATTATTTATTTATGTATTTAAATTAATGCATACATAATCTTTTCCTATTGGATGTTGATGTGACTGCTTGTGTATTTAATGCATGGTATGGTTAATTTTCATTTACTCTGAATGTGCCATGTGTAATGGTGAAAGCGCTTAGCAAGTGAATTTGTATGTATCTTGGAATAAACTTTCTGCCTTGTGCTTTGGACATGGATCTTTTTTCATTTTTTCAAGAGCAGAAAGTTAACACTTGCACCACATTGCCAGACGCACACAGACCTACTAAAACAGAACTGGAAAAAAATACACATAAATACGCAAAATCATACTCGGAGGCTCTAAATAAAAACCTGCAAAAGCATCAGAGACCTCCAAAGCAGACACTCAAACAATCTGCACCTCCAGTCACAAACCAGACAACACATAAAACGCAAAATCCTTGTGCTGCACAATCACAGCCCTTAAGGCAAAATAACATACCTAACACACTAGTATTAGGTGACTCTATACTCAGGCACACTGACATCCCACTCACTAGGCTGGACAAGCAGAAGGTTACTGTTAGCTGTCTGTCAGGAGCCTGAATCCACCACATAACACAAGCACTCAGGTCACTCCAGAGCAAGTACAAATATGGCTCTGTCATTGTTCATGTTGGTGTGAATGACCTGAGATGTACCTCCCTGGACTACATGAAAAGAGACATGGAAGAGTTCTCTGATCATGTATCCCAGGCTGGTATGACCCTGACCCTGAGTAGCATCCTGCCCTCATCAAGAATGATACCTCAGTATGAAGAAAAAATTATCAATTTCAACAATTGGCTAAGCTTCTGGTGTCATTCAAAGGGAATCCAGTGTCTGTCAGCCTGGGACGACATGCTCGACATGCCGATTTGCTTCGCAAGAGATGGCTTGCATCTGTCACCCCTAGGCTTTCGAATACTGGCCAAGCTCTTGATGCCCCCATAGTGCCTTTTTTCGGCAAGGCTCAAAAGTCAAATCCACCTCTGTAAACAGCAAAATTAACAAAAAACTAAGGGTTATGCTACTTGACGCCAGGAGTTTAAATCTCAAAATGCATGTGCTCGAACACTACCCAGTATGGAGAACGTCGACATCTGTGCAGTAACTGAAACCTGGTTCAAGACTCCAGAGAGCTCCCCAGCACTACCAGGCTACAACTCATACCACACATTTCGGCCACAGAACACACACCGAAACACAAAAGGAGGGGGAGTATCCATATTCGTCAAGGATACCTACACCTCCAGATTAGTGGTGCAGCATGATACCTCTGAGATCATCCATGTGCAACTAACATCAGGCAAATCTACAATGCAAATTTTGGCCTGCTACAGATCACCCTCCATGACCCAGGACCACCACTCCACCTTTCTGGAGACACTGGGAAACATGAAGGTCCTACCAAACACCTTAATATTGGGTGATTTCAATTACCCTACCATTCACTGGGAAAACTACTCGATTACAAACTCCCAGGCCCAGCGCTTCCTGGAATTCATCAACTCAAATGCCTTGGATCAGCTGGTAAACTCCCCTACCAGAGGTGAAAACATATTGGACCTGGTCATCACCAACATGGGCAACAGGTGTTTCAACCAGAGGTCAACCCATCACTGGTTAGATCAGACCATAAACTAATCACTCTGGATGTCCACACCCCACCACCACCCCCAACTAAGGAAACCACAGTAAAAAACTTTGATAGTAACTTGATTAAAGTGTAGCTATCATTCTAAGCCTTTTGGATTAAGCACTTGGGCTTCAGACCAGTTGTTTTACATTAGGAAGGTTTGTGGCCTGCACTGTGGTGGCAGGACAGGTAGCTTACATCCTTCTAAGTTGGGAACTGCTGATTGAGGGCTCAGTGTCTGTTATTCTAAAAGTGTATTAATTCTGGTTTAAGCACTTGGGCTTCAGGCCAGTTGTTTTACATTAAGAAGGTTTGTGGTCTGCACTGTAGTGGCAGAACAGGTAGCTTACATCCTTCTAAGTTGGGAACTGCTGATTGAAGGCTCAGTGTCTGTTATGTCTGTTATTCTAAAACTATATTAATTCTGGTTTAAGCACTTGAGCTTCATGCCAGTTATTTTACATTAAAAGGTTTCGTGATCTGCACTCTTGTGGGAAAAGAGGCTGGACACTGCCCTTCTGAGCTGGGAATTTCTGGTTAAAGGCTTATAGTGCCTGCATATTTGAACTGCTTCTTACTGAAATTGGTACACCTCATTTGCTGTAGCATAGACTAGATCCAGGCCTGCTGAATCTAGCTTTGTTTGTATAACTTGAGCACTAATCCAGGCATTCTTTAAAGTATTCAATTGTATTTATTACTGCTTGGTAGTAACTTGATTAAAGTGTAGCTATCATTCTAAGTCTTTTGGATTAAGCACTTGGGCTTCAGACCAGTTGTTTTACATTAGGAAGGTTTGTGGCCTGCACTATGGTAGCAGGACAGGTAGCTTACATCCTTCTAAGTTGGGAACTGCTGATTGAGGGCTCAGTGTCTGTTATTCTAAAAGTGTATTAGTTCTGGCTTAAGCACTTGGGCTTCAGGCCAGTTATTTTACATTAAGAAGGTTCGTAATCTGCACTCTTGTGGGAGGAGAGGCTGGACTTCTGAGCTGGGAATTTCTGGTTAAAGGCTTATAGTGCCTGCATATTTGAACTGTTTCTTACTGAAATTGGTACACCTTGTTTGCTGTAGCATAGACTAGATCCAGGCCTGCTGAATCTAGCTTTGTTTGTATGCTTGTTGTTTGTTTGCTTGTTATTTCCCTGAAATGCTAATTCCATCCAAAATGCGGCTTTTCAGCACTTCTGTGGATCCCTAGTGATATATGCATTGCTTACTGTACTTATTTCCTTGTTTCACTTGAAAGAAAGTTACTGTTTGTCATTTTTGCATTTAAGTTACCTGCAACACATTGCATTTAAGTTACCTGGCACTTGCTCACTAAAGCAATTATATAAGTCAGCACTAAAAAATTAAAAGCACTACACCCTCACAAACTCCCCTTGAGTACCTCTTTCCCATTGGCCTTTTTTTCAATTATAATGGAATTCTCAATACTATTCTAGCATGTCCAAAGGTCAGTTGTCAATCTCCTCTCCGGTCCAGCTGGTGAATCTGGGAATCTTGTGGCAATGTTACAACTGCCTCAGGTACACAGACAACCCTCTCCTCCTCCCAACAAATTCCAACACATGTGAGAGATGCTACCATATAGCCATACTGGAGGCTAAGCTCTCTCAACTCAGTACTGGTGAAACCAGTCAGGAGGAGAAGTAAACCACACTCACTACAATTCCAGTCTCACATAGACCTACCACGACAGCAAACCAAACACATAAACACACAAAAACATACTCGGAGGCTCTAAATAAAAATATGCCTAAGCAGCAGAGACCTCCAAAGCAGACACCCAAGCAACCGCTACCCCAAAACAAAACACGTGCAACACATAGCTCACAAAGCCAGTGTGCCGAACAGTCACAGCCCTTAAGGCTAAACAACACACCTGATACACTTGTAATAGGTGACTCTATCGTCAGGCACACTGACGTCCCGCTCACCAGGCTGAACAAGGAGAAGGTCACGGTGAGCTGCCTGTCGGGCGCTAGGATCCGCCACATAACACAAGCACTCAGGTCACTCCAAGGCAAGTACAAATATGACTCAGTCATTGTCCATGCTGGTGTGAATGACCTGAGATGTACCGCCCTGGACTACATGAAAAGAGACATAGAGGAGCACTCTGAGCATGTAGCCCAGGCCGATATGACCCTGACCTTGAGTAGCATCTTACCCTCACCAAGAATGATGCCATAATATGAAGACAATATGATCAATTTCAACAATTGGCTTAAGTATTGGTGCCATTCAAAGGGGATCCAATACCTGTCAGCCTGGGATGACATGCTTGACAAGCCACGATGCTTCACTAGGGAAGGCTTGCACCTGTCACCCCTGGGCTTTTGGATATTGGCAAAGGCTCTTGCTACCCCCATAGTGCCTTTTTTAGGCAAGGCTCAAAAGACAAACCCACCTCCATAGGTATCACAAGGGATAAGAAACTAAGAGTAATGCTACTCAACGCCAGAAGTCTAAACCTCAAGATGCATGCACTCAAAACTCTCCTTAGCATGGAGAACATCGATATCTGTGCAGTAACAGAAACCTGGTTCAAGGCTCCCGAGAGCACCCCAGCACTACCAGGTTATACCTCATACCATGCTTTTCGGCCCCAAAACTTGGACCGAACCACAAAAGGAGGGGGAGTATCAATATTCGTCAAAGATACCCACACCTCCAGGTTGGTGGCACAGCATGAAGCATCAGAGACTATCCATGTGCAACTAACAGTGGGTAAAACTGCCTTCCAGTTTATAGCCTGCTACAGACCACCCTCCCAAACCCAGGAACCCCACTCGGCCTTCCTGAGAACACTGGAAAATATGAAGGTCTCTCCAAACACCATTATATTGGGCGACTTCAACTACCCAAACATAGACTGGGAGCATTACTCTAGGTCCAACACCCTAGCCCAAAGGTTCCTATAATTTATAAACTCAAATGCTATGGAACAACTTGTTACCACTCCCACAAGAGGGGAAAACCTACTAGACCTGATCATCACCAACATGGGGACTCTATACTCCAGACCAGAAGTGTATCCCTCACTGGTAAGATCAGACCATAAACTAATCTCACTGGATATTCACATCCCGACTCCACCCCCTACTCTGAAAACCACAGTGAAAAACTTCTCTAAAGCAAATTTCACTCCTCAAAACCGAGGTGGAATCCTTCAAAGCCCCCGGGCCTGTGGAAAATATGGCCCAGACCACAGAATCCTTTATAAACGCATTCTACGAACACCTTCAAGGAATGCATGGATCATGCAATCCCAAATAAAACCAAGACCCAATCCTCCAAATGCAGATGTCCTGTCTGGTGGACCCCAGCCATAAACAAACTATACAATTGAAGGAGGAAGCTACTACATGATAGAGCAAAATCTCAAAAAGGGAAGGCATCTCTGATCAGTATTAGCAAAAAACTACGGGCACTCATAAAATCGTCTAAGGCCAGCTTCGAGAGGAAAATTGCACATGACACTAAGGATAATCACAAGGCTTTCTTTAGTTATGTTAGGAACCTGGGTGGGAATTCCCAGATATGCTCAGAATTAGTCCAAAATGACAAAAAATAAACCGAACCCACACACATTGCCAACATCCTAGCTGACAGGTTCAGCGCAAACGTCTCCACCCCCCCTCCCCACTAAAAGGGCAAATATCTATCCCAGCAGAGTGCTGCCCCCCCTTGACATCTCAAATGCTCAGGTAAGAGCTGCTCTCTCCAAAGCAAAAAACACAGCATCAATGGCACCAGATGGTGTCCTGGGTTGCGTCCTACATGAACTCCAAGAAGAGCTAAACCCAAACATAAAACTACTGTTCAATCTCAGCCTTACTACAGGATATGTACCCAAAGAGTGGCGTATAGCAACAGTGGTCCCTCTCCACAAAGGTGGTGCCTCAACGGATCCTGGAAACTATCGCCCCCATAAGCCTGACTAGCTTGGTCTGCAAAGCTATGGAAAGGATCATCATGGACCTCATAAATAAAGATATTGGGGACCTTCAGACACTGGATCCTACCCAGTTTGGCTTTGTTAAGGGCAGATGCTGCCTCTTAAACCTGGTCGATTTCTTTGAAACAGTCACCAAGGCCATTGACGAGGGGAAGGTGGTCCACACAACCTACCTGGATCTCGCAAAAGCCTTCGATACAATACCCCACTCGGGCATTATAGATAAGCTCACCAGCTTAAATATAAACCCCTGTGTCACTAGATGGGTTGCAAACTGGCTCAAGGACAGAACCCACATGGTTAGAATTGCTGGAGCCATGTCAGACTCCAAACCAGTTACAAGTGGCATCCCACAAGGCTCAGTCCTGGGACCTCTCTTGTTCGGTATATATTTCTCGGAGGTACAGGCCAACATGAAAGGACTGTGGCTGACCAAGTTCGCAGATGACTGCAAACTGGGTGCCATAATCGACTCTCCAGCCGACACAAGCATCCTCCAAAAGGGCCTCATAGAAACAGACAACTGGTGCCAGAGCCATGGCCTCAAGCTAAATGCCAAAAAGTGTAAAGTCATCCCTTTTGGCAAAAACAAAGTGCTCACAAATTACCACATAGGTGGTAATCCATTAAGTACAGAAGAAGTAATTAGGGACCTGGGGACCCAAGTTGATAGCAATCTCTCATTTGACAACCACGTGACCAAAGTGGTTAGAAAAACATTTTATATAGCCCACCTAATCATGAAGGGATTCACATCTAGATCAGGGGAGGTCATCGTGCCTCTTTACTCATCCCTCATCAGGCCCATAATTGAGTACAATGCCCCTTTTGGGTTGTACCTTACCAGACACCTGCAGCAACTGGAAAGACCCCAAAAGTACCTCACCAAGAGGATCAAAGGGCTCAAACAGATGCCATATGCTGCCCGGTTAAAGAAACTCCAGCTCTACTCAGTGGCATACCGCCTTCTCAGAGGCGATCTGTGCCTGACGTATAAAGCCATGTCCAACCTGGAATTAATGGACATGCTGCACCTCAGAAAATCCAAATCCCATCGAGCTACGCACTCGAGAGACTTGAACCTCAGCACTGAAATAAATAGGACATGCTGGAGGGACAGATTCATAACCCAGAGGCTCCCTTCACTCTGGAATAAAATCCCAGTCCAGGTTAGGCAGAGTCCCTCATTGACTCTCTTCAAGAAGAATCTTGATGAGTGGATGGGAGATCGTAGGTTTACCCTGGGTATCACTTCTGTGTCACTGTTAGACAGAGGCACAGTATACTAACCTTGAAAAAGGGCATAGCAAAATTAATTTAAAATGGGTGGCGAAAGCCAAACACACTCTGGCTAGGCCTATAAATACCCTAGGGCAGATAGCCTAGTATGAACCTATGAACCTATGAACCTATAAAGCAAACTTCACTTTACTTAAGGCAGAGGTGGTAAGTTTCACAGCCCACACGCTAAAGGATAACACTGCCCAAGATGCAGAAACCTTTACAAATGCACTCTATGAGCACCTACAAGGATGCATGGATTGTGCCATCCCTAGCAAAACCAAGACTCACTCCTCTAAGAGAAGGAAATCAGTTTGGTGGACCCCTGCCATAAAAAGGCTATAAAATAGAAGGAGGAAACTAGTTCAGAAAAAAAAAGCAAATCCCAAGAAGGAAAGACATCCCTGATCAGTATCAGTAAGAAACTAAGGTCCCTCATGAAATCATCCAAGGCTAACTTTGAAAGAAAAATAGACAAGGATTCAAAAGATAACCACAAAGCCTTCTTTAGCTATGTTAAGAATCTAAGTGGCAACTCGCAGATATGCACTGAACTAGTGCAAAATAGCACAAAATATACTGAACCTACTGATATTGCCAACATCCTGGCAGATAGATTCAGTGCAAACATCATCCCCCTCCCACTTCCAAAAGGGCCCACAACAATACCAGAAAAGTGTAGTGTCCCAAAAATCACAGACACACAGGTGAAAACAGCCCTTTCAAAAGTCAAAAACACAGCGTCAGTGGGATCAGATGGTGTCCCAGGCTGCATCTTGCATGAACTACAGAATGAACTAACCCCCCACCTAAACATGCTGTCAAACCTCAGCCTCTCCACAGGCTATGTGCCCATAGAATGGTGCCCAGCAACTGTTATTCCTCTCCACAAAGGAGGGGCCACAACTGACCCTGGTAACTATTGCCCCATAAGCCTGACTAGCCTGGTCTGCAAGGCTATGCAGTGCATCATCATGGAACTCATTAACAAAGACATTGGGAACCTCCAAATACTTGACCTGACCCAGGTTGGCTTTGTTATGGGCAGATAATGCCTACTAAACCTGATTGACTTCTTTGAGACAGTCACCAAGGCCATAGACAAGGGAAAGGTGGTTCACACAGCCTACCTTGACCTCGCCAAGGCTTTTGACACCATTCCCCACTCAAGTATTACGGAAAATCTCACCAGCCTGAACATAAACCCCTACGTCACGAGATGGGTTGCCAACTGGCTTAACGACAGAACTCACATGGTAAGAATAGTGGGCTCCATTTCTGACTCTAAACCCAGTCACAAGTGGTGTCCCACAAGGTTCGGTCCTGGGACCCCTACTGTTTGGCATATACTTCTCAGAAGTTCAGGCAAACACAGGAGACTACTGCTAACCATGTTTGCTGATGACTGCAAACTGGGAGCCATAATTGACTCTCTGGCTGACATGGGCAGCCTCCAAAAGGGCCTTACTGAGACGGACACCTGGTGTCAAAGTCATGGCCTCAAGCTAAATGCCAAAAAAATGCATAGTCATCCCATTTGGGAAAAACAAAACACCCATGAATTACTACATAGGTGGCAGCCCCCTTAATACAGAAGAGGTAATAAGAGATCTGGGGACCCAGGAAAATAGTAATCTCTCCTTTGACAATCATATTGCCAAAGTAGTTAGGAAATCCTTCTATGTGGCCCATCTAATTACTAAAGGGTTCGTATCAAGAAATAAAGAGGTTATAGTGCTCCTCTACTCGTCACTCATTAGACCCATCATAGAGTACAATACCCCATTTAGGATGTACCTAACAAGACACTTCCAACAGCTGGAAAGACCACAAAAGTACCTCACCAAGAGGATTACTGGCATCAAACATATGTCCTATGCAGTCCGACTGAAAATCTTTGGCTGTACTCAGTGGAATATCGCTTACTCAAAGGTGATATCTGCATGACTTACAAAGCCATGTCCAACTCAGAATTGATGGACATGCTCCACCTAAAGAAATCCAAGTCAGTGCGAGCCATGCGCTCTAGTGAGCTAGACCTCACCACAACAATAAATAGAACATGCTGGAGGGATAGATTCCTGTTACAGAGACTCCCCATGCTTTGGAACCAAATTCCAAACTACATCAGGCAGAGCCCCTCACTAAGACTCTTCAAGAGAAACCTTGATGAGTGGATGGGTAACAGAAAATACACCCCTGGGATCACTTCATTGGCTCTGCTTGACAGAGGATCTTTTAATGAATTAATGGGGAGGCAAAAGCCGAGACACTCTGGCTAGGCTTATAAATGCCCTTGGGCAGATAACCTAGTACCTACCTATGAACCTATATATTTTAAGCTAAAACATTTTTCATGATAAGGAATATAAATGGTCACTTTACTGCTTTACTATATTTACAGTGAAAGACTTAACATATCTTAACATAGGGCGGCACAGTGGTGCAGCAGTTAACGTTGTCGCCTCACAGCAAGAGGTTCTTCGGTTCGATTCTCGGCTGGGGTGCCTTCTGTGTGGAGTTTGCATGTTCTCCCTGTGTTCGCGTGGGTTTCCTCCGGGTACTCCGGTTTCCTCCCACATTCCAAAGACATGCATCTGGAGCATTTCTCCCCGGGCCTACACTGAAAACAGGCTCTGTGGAACCTAGTCGGACATTCCCGGTCAACAAATGTTAAATAAAATAAATAAAAATAAATATTTCATTTAACTAAACATATAAATGTTTTTATAAATGTTAACCAAATACTTCCTGTTAGAGAATGTCATTACATTATAAGTGATAAAATTGTTAACTTTAAGACTACATAAGTTAAGAATTGTATTTGTTTAACTGTGCTTAGTATGTGTATTACTGGGTTATCTGAATGTCAGATCAAAGTAATATGCTAATTGGAAATGTTAAGGTGCTGGTGATTTTGTTTTCTTTGTTCCTTTGTAACACATTCCTTTCACAGATCATTTATGAAGCAAGTAACACTTAAAAAAGCTTGGGAATAAAAGAATGTTCCAGTTGTGTCAGAATGCTGGATTCTTCCTTGCCTTGTTAACTGCCTTGAGCTATTCTGAAGAACATCTAGGTCAAAGTTCATCACTGATGTCTGTGAAAACTGAAAGGAACTTTATTTTTTCTTCTTCTTTTTCCAAGTATATATATATATATATATATATATATATATATATATATATATATATAAATCTACTGAAAATAATATTGTCATTGTTTTCTTAAAAGTAAAGAATTGGTAAAACAAAAGCTATAGTAATGTTTTATATTGAGTTGTTGCTGAGATATAATTTACTTACATTTTGCTGACTGTTAATAGCTTATGATGTAGTGTTACTAACTCTAACTGTACATATTAAATGAAAGATGTAAAGTTAGAAGTTTGTTACTGTATAGAACAGTTTTAAAATATTAAGAAGAATGAGAAACTTCAGAAGAAATTAGCAGCTTCTGTGTGTTATGCTCTGAGTTGTCAGTTTGTTAAATCATTGCACACATTCAAATTAAACAAGCATTTATTCTTTTATATATAGACAGGATTGTTTGTAAAACTAGAATTAACAAGAAGAATAAACATCTGATGAATAATATGCATATGCACAAGGAATAAAATATCTACTATTTAAGATTAATAAAAGAGCAGTATCAGCAAGTTAATAAATATATATACATACTGTAATCTCTAATAGAGACCTGATGATTAAATTGCTATTTGATGGGAGATTTTAGAAATACAAGTTATATAGAATAAGGTAGAATATTAGTAGGCAAATATATATTTAAATAAACTGCTTATCAGAAAGAAAAGTATTATATATACCTGCATATGGCAGAAATGTGAATGTACAAGATCTCATATAATTTACATTGAAAAACATATAATATATTTGAAAATATCCTGAAAAATAAAATTTGAAGCTTGGTCATATGAACTTTGAAGCTTTTTGCATAATGTAGTGTTATTAGATTTACTAATACTACCTGAAATAACTCATGCCATAAGTCAGAGCTGAAATTTGAGTGTTATATTGCTGAATCAGTACATCCAATTTGATAGAAAGTAAAGTATGTTTTTCAATATGGTTGAACACAGGAAGGGAGAATGGGATTTGAATTTAGCACATTGTAACTTTTGAAAATAATATAGACTGCAAATGTATTTTTTACCCCTTAGAAATAGCAATAAATTTGGCTTCAGTAGTGTACATATTTTATGAATTAGTTTAATAAGTTAAAGAATTTTAAATATTTTGATATTTATCATATTAGGAGTGTTACACAATTTTGAGATATAGACACTTGTACTTTTAAAATTAATTCAGAGCTTTTGTTAAATCTATGGAATATATGCATATATTTTAGCATGATAAATTTCCCTTTTGTATTATAGATTAGTTTTATAGATTTAGTTATAATAATGTTGAATACATGAATAATTTAGGAATATTTGATGGATAATTTAAACTTTTGCATAAATAGGTATATAGTACACTATTTGTTGGATTATTTAATATTTGTGATTAATAAAAGAGGATTATTAAAATTAAACTTTTATGTAGTAATGGGGGATAGTTTTAAATGCAAAATATATAACTAAATTAATAGTCTCTTATTATTTTTACTCATATATAATATTATATTAATTAAAAATAACAAAAGCTCACTGTATACCAAAGAAGACTCGAAACTTTAAGCATAGTGTCTTTTAATATCCGCTTCATATCAAAACTTCATCAGAAATGGTACAACAGTTCTCACACCACATATAGGTTCATAGGTTCATAGGTTGGTACTAGGCTATCAGCCCTAGGGCCTATACACGCCTAGCCATAACAATTCCCTGGTTATTTCTTCCCACACTATTTACTTCCCTGGACCCCTGTCTAGCAGGGCAACTGACGTGATCCCCAGGGTGAATTTCCTTTCTCCCATCCAATCATCAAGGCTCCTTTTGAAGAGGGCCAAAGAGGCACTCTGCTTGACATGTATGGGCAGTCTATTCCAGAGTCTGGGGAGTATACTCTTACCTCACTAAAACAATCACATGATGCATAAAACAATCAAACAATTACTATACTAATTTAACCTCTTAATTTCCTATTAGCTAAATAACACTTTATGTTAACATGTTCATTCAAACCTGGTGGACTATAAGCTCCTAATTTTATTTGCCAAAAAACTACTCTCATCTCCACCAGGTTCTTAAAATCACCCCCTCTCTTGTTATAATTCACTTGTTCTAAAACTGTAAAACAAAATTTGTTAAAATCCTTGCAAATACTAGAGTGTTTATACAGAGCATTATTTATATAATTCTTTTTATTGCATTCAAATGCCTATTAATCCTGTCCTTTCATTTCCTAGTTGTCATTCCTACATACAATGAATCACAATTTGAACACAAAGCGATGTATATAACTCCAGTAGAATCACAAATACATTTACTATCTAAGTAAACATCTTAAGTTAAATGAGACAAAATAATAAAAGACCCTTCATAAATGTACCTACAAATGTTACATTTATTACATTTACACGTTCATTTCCTCCTATTGTCATTAAAGGTGCTACCAGTATTTGTATCTGATCTTTCATGCAGTTGCTTTAAACTATAATTTTTCATACTAACAAATTTGGAAACATGTCCTAGAATGAATCCCAATTTCCTATGTCCTTTGATAATTCTCCAATTATCACTTATTATTTTCTTAATAAATGGAGCATCTATAGACATATCTACCATACAACGTGGGACTTGATTGTTATTTCTTTCATCTATAATACTTTTTATCAAAACCATGTGTCAATATAAGCCATAAAGTGTGTATATCTTTTATTTTTGATTTCCTCAACTGTGTCTTCCAATAATTTTATCGGATAACCTCTATCAATAAACAAGGACTAACAAAATGTACTTCTTTCTCAAATATTACATCATTGTTGATCATACGAGACTCCCTTATGTATTGTCTCTTAGGTATGTTGGGGTTCATATAACATGGATGATTGTTTAACCAATGTAAGTATGCGTTTGAGAAAGTCTTTTTCTATGAATATTATTTTCAAAAACTTTCTTCTCTATATCCCATTTCAACTCTACATCTAAAAAAATTCACTTGATACCCACTAGAACTTAAAGTAAAATTCAAAAATTCAGATATACAATTTAAGCTATCTGTAATATAATTGATATGGAAAGAGTAACAAGTGGAACAGATATACCAAAGAGACAGAATGAGAAGCCTCTTCCAAGGGAGATTTCTGCACAAAAACTCAGAAAAAAGCAGATGGAGAGATAGACAAAGGAGAGCCCTAAGGAAATGGGAAGATGGTACATCAGATGGTTTGGCAGACTCAGACGTGAACTCATGGACAACTGAGGGATTCAACAAGCTGGATAGAAGCATTTAAGATGGATGGATGACAGAGTCACAAAGATGGAAGCCATGACTACAGAAAGATTGAAAGTGAACACAGAAAATAAATAAATAAATACTTGGAAGGAATGCAGATGGAAAAGCAGGTGACTGTGGACATTGCAGGAAGGATGTATTAAATGAAACACGTCCTTACCTTGTGAAACATGCCCTGAGGAACACAACATCAAAACCTAATAAACAATGGGATGAAACTCTAATCAATACCCAGGGCAATGATGGATAATGCATTCAAGGCAAGTGATACATCATTTTTCATAACTATTTATTGATGTACAAACACAGTGGTGGTGCTGCAGTAGCATTGTCGCTTCACAGTAAGATGCTATCCAGTTTGATTCTCAGCTAGAACGTCTTCTGCGTGGAGACATGCGTGAATGGGCGTACCTTCGTTGAAGGTTGTGCGTCAGGCCTGGCAAGCCGGTACGTAAAAATCAACTTCCAATCATTAGCGGACCGGAGCTCTGCTGTGGCAACCCCTAACTGGGAAAAGCCAAAAGACACAAACAAAATTTATTGATGTACAATAAACTGCAGTAAACATAAGTTTTATGTATAACTCTTAGGAAAAAATAAGTAATAATCGCTGATGTATCAAACAGAGGACATGACAAGGAATGTATTGAGGAGAAAAGAGAAAAGCAAAAAAGAAAAAAAACTGACAAATTTGAAATAAAAGAATAGTGGTGTATAAACAGCATAGTAAACAGTTCTAAAACTAAAGAAAAAATTAGACTTTCACAAAATGAAGCTGCACTCCAGAATAGGTAGCAGCACTGGGGAGACTAGTTAATGGGAATCCTCTAAAATAAATGATTGTGACATTAGTTCTGGGTTCACATGAAATGCACTAGTTTGGAAAACACTGGAAGGGAAAAAAGAAAGTCTTAAAAGGTCCATGTCCAAGCTGTATCCATGTTCTGAGAATGTGCGTGGGCACAAGAAGTTTGGAAGCCAGCACAGCTGAATTGGGGAGACATTCCAAAAAGATGCAGAGCATACTTGGGAATTCTGTACAAACAGCATAATGAAAGAGGAAAACATCTTGAAAGAATAAGAAATGAACATTATCAGTCTGCTGAGTACTGAAGTTAAAACATCATCAGTCAAAACTGGAAGGGGACAAAAGCAATACAGGAGCAATAATTACCAAAGAGATTTCTGGACATGGGGAGAAAATAGCCAGAAACTGAGTATAATGATTAAAGTAAGGGATGGAAAATGAAAAGGTAAAGGAACGGACTGTTATAATTCGACAAGAATGAAAATTGCATCGGGGAAGGATAGGACAAACACAAAGGGGAAACCTACAAGGAAACTGGGAGCAGAATAAGGATAGGGTAGAAAATGAAACAGTCAACCGCTGAAGTAATAAGGTGTATCATGCATGAGGATTGTAAATAAATATACTATACCATATGGAGTTAACTTAAGTTGTCAAATGTAAACACCAGTTTTGGGCTGTGACAGATGGAAAAGATGAGATAGACTGCAGTTACGGTTATAAATGAAAGCGGGCCAGCCATTGGTAGTTACAAAGTGCACCATGCATGAGGACTGCACTATAGAGGTGCCATGTTTTTTTTTTGTACATTAAAGTTAGAGTATATAAAAATAATAATAATAATAATAGATTACTGTTCTTTGAGGTACAGTGATACAAAATTTAATACATTTTTGTTTTAAGGAGTGTTTGGGTTCAGTACATATATTTCTTCAAACTGATCACTGCTGCAGTAGTTTTAGCTATATGGGTTATATCCTGCTAAGGGAGTAACAGCTGGACAGTTTCTAAAGCTTCAGGGCACCTTCCATGCACCCAAACTGTCAAGCAGCTCCAAATAAGCTGACCAAAATGCAAATGTTTGAGCACAAAACCCTTTAGAGCTTTGCTGCTGCCAAACAGTATGCTCCTCTTAGCCATTTGAGAATCAACAGTTGGACTGTGCTTTCCTTTGCTGGGCAGATAAGTTACCTTTGGGGGGAAAAAAAAAACATCCATTTTCTTATATTCACTGATGTTTTATTACTTTCCTCTTCAGGAAAGTTGTTTTAAAGCTAGGAGTGCTGTGTTTTAATGGACTTTCTCAAGATTGTATCATACTTTTATATGGAGCGCTTGTTTTTTCTGTCAGTTTTAAAGTAGTGTAAACTAGCTGATAATATATTTTCTGTGGAGAAATTGTACTTAATTGTCCATTGTGGGGCTGCCATAGTGTTTGAAAGTGCTTTTTACTGTGTTTTTTTTCAGTCAAAAAGTTAACTTCTGTAGGCTGGCAGTTTTACTGGCATTTCCTGTTTGTCTTCCACAGGAAAGAGGCAGTACTTTTAGCCTGACCATGGAAGAGATTGTTGGTCCCACAGTCGATCCTTCTTCCAGTCACAAAAAGTAAAGGTTAAGCAAACAGCCTTTGCCACCACAGTAGGCTAGCAATTTGCCTCAGCTGCAGGTGGATTACTCTGCTGTGGCCAGTTGTTGGACCTCAGACCACTCATCTTTTAACCCAAATCCCTCTGGTGTATTACCTACAGCTACTGTGGATGGGGGTTAGTCATGTCCACTGTTGCTTTTGGAATCTCCTCAGTAGACAAGGTAGAGTCACCCTTGTTTGTCCTGGCATAAGAAACAGGAGAGGTTTACCCTAATATGTCATAATGTTATGTCTATCCCTGGAGAAGCAGCAGCTGCCATTAGTAACACAGTTGGCCCCATTTTTCATGCCAAACAGAAACAAAATACCAAACATCTACTCCTCCTCAAATTTCTTTGGATAAGAGTAGTTTACTGGGACTGGCTCAGGGACTAATTCAGGCTATGCTTCTTGTCGAGTAGTTTCTGATAAAAGAAAGAGGGTTCCCTTTTTTTTCTGAAGAGATTCAAAATTCTGAATCTGAACAGGAGGATGCAGTCATGGATTCAGGGTTTTAGATGGATGCTTTACAAGCCTACCCCCAAAAAACTGCCCAGGCACCATGCCACCCGATGTTAGTTCACAGTACCCCTAGCCAATAGGGCAACTGGAATGATCCCTGGAGTGAACTTTCTATTACCCATCCACTCATCAAGATTTTCTTGAAGAGGCCGAGCGGGGTGCTCTGCTTGACATGAATGGGTAGCTTATTCCAGAGTATGGGCAGTCTTTGGGAGATGAACCTGTCCCTCCAGTATGTTCTCTTAACTGTGGTAATGAGGTTATGATCTCTGAAGTATATGGCGCGGGGGGATTGGGATTTCTTTAGGTGTAGCATTTCAAGTAGGGCTGGGTCAGACATGGCTTTGTAAGTCAAGCAGAGATCACCTCTAATTAGATGATAAGAGACTGAGAACAGCTGAAGTTTCTTGAGTATGTCCATGTAGGACGTGTGTTTAAGGCCTAGGATCCTTTTTGTGAGGTACTTTTGTGAGCTTTCTAGCTGTTGTAGGTGTCTGGTCAGGTAAATGCCAAATGGGGCATTATATTCGGTGACTGGTCTAATGAGGGATGAATAGACAGGGATGATGACCACTTTCATCCTGGATGCAAAACCTTTGGTTATAAGATGTGCCACATAGAAGGACTTTCTGACTACAGTGGCAATGTGGTGGTCGAAGATGAGGTGGCTGTCGACCTGGGTGCCCAGATCTCTTATGGTCCTTTCAGTGTTCAGTGGGCTCCCATCAACGTGGTAATTTGTGGGAAATAGGTTTCTTCCAAAGTGGATGAAAACACATTTTTTGGCATTAAGCTTCAGGCCATATTTCTGACACCAGTCATTGGTCTCAGAGAGGCCCTTTTGTAGGATGTCTGCATCACTTGGGGAGTTGATAATGACTCCTAGCTTGCAGTTATCAGTGAACTTGGTCAGCCAAAGTCCTGTGTAGTCCTGGACTTCTGAGAAGTAGATGCCAAGGACTGAGCCCTGTGGGACTCCACTTGTGACTGGTCGACAGTCTGACTTGGAATCCACAACTATCACTCTGTGGGTCCTGTCTGTGAGACAATTTGCAACCCACCTAGTGCTATAAGGATTGATGCCCAGTTTGTTGAGTTTATCAATGATACCTGAGTGGGGAATGGTATCAAAGGCCTTGGCCAGGTCAAAGTGGGCTGGATGCACTGCCTTACTCTCATCCACAGCCTTGGTGACTGCCTCAAAGAATTCAGCCAGGTTCAGCAGGCAGGATCTCCCCTTGACAAAGCCAGACTGTATGGGGTCAAGAGTTTGGAGATTGCGTATATCTTTTTTACGCAGGTCCATGATGATGCTCTCCATAGCTCTGCATACCAAGCTTGTCAGGCTAATGGAGCGATAGTTCCCAGGATCTGTAGTTGCACCCCCTTTAGGGAGTGGGATGACTGTAGCAGTGTTCCATTCATTAGGGACATAGCCTGAGGTAAGGCTGTGATTGAGCAAGGCACATAGATGTGGTGCCAGTTCGTTTTGTAGCTCATGTAGGATGCAGCCAGGGATATTATCAGGTCCCATGGATGCTGTATTCTTGACTTTGGACAATGCAGCTTTTACCTGTGCTGCAGAAATGGTGGATACCAGGCTTTCTTCTGGTATTGTGATAGGGTCCTTGGGGGGAGAGAGGGGTAAAGTTGGCACTGAATCTGTCAGCCAGTATCTGGGCTATATCTGTTGGGTCAGTATAGGAGGTGCCATTGTGCAATAACTCAGAGCAAGTCTGGGTATTGCCTTTGAGGTTCTTGATATAGCTATAGAAGGCTTTGTGGTTGTTTTTGGTGTCAGCCGCAATTCTGCCTTCATAGCTGGCTTTAGAGAATTTGATAAGGGATCTCAGCATTTTGCTAAGACTGATAAGAGAGGTTTCCAGTCTTGTGACTTTATTTTTTTCTGCAACAGTTTCTTCCTTCTGTTGTAGAGTTTATTGATGGCTGGGGACCACCAGATTGGATTCTTTTTTTTGGAGGAGAGTGTCTTAGTTCTATTTGGTATGGCAAGGTCCATGCATTTGTGTACATGCTCGTACTGTGCACTGGTGTATGATTTGGCAGTCATGCAGCTATTTTCCATTGGCATGGGTGCCGTGAAGTTAGCCACCTCTGTTTTTAGGAATCTAAAGTCGGCTTTAGAGAAGTTTTTCAGGGTGGTCACCTTAGCAGGGGGGTGTAGGTGAGATGGAGATTTCCATGGGGATCAGTTTGTAGTCATATTTAACCAGGGAGGAATTGACTATAGGTGTGGAGCAAAGGTCTCCCATGTTGGTAATAACCAGGTCAAAGATGTTGCTTCCTCTAGTGGGGATCAGAATGAGCTGGTCCAGGGGATTGGAACTGATAAATTCCAGAAAGCTTTGGGCCTGTACTTTGGTACCTGAATAGTTTTCCCAGTTGATGGAAGGGTAGTTGAAGTCACCCAGTATGAGAGTATTGGGTTGGACCTTGACTGATTCCCGCATGCTTAGGAACTTGGAGTGAGAACCTAGGGACATTTTTGGGGTTCTGTAGTAGGTTATGACTTGTATCGCCATCTTACTCAGTGTTAGCTGTACCTGAAGTATCTCGGATGCATTGTGCTGGGCTACCAATCTAGACATGTGTGTATCCTTTAAGAATATGGATACTCCACCACTTTTGGAGCTTCCGGCTATATTCTGAGGCCAAAAGGTATAGAATGAGTTATAGCCTGGAAGCTCAGGGGTGCTTTCTGCCTCTTTAAACCGGGTCTTTTGTCCTCAAATTTCTGATTCAAACTCAGAGAAAAGCTCAGTTACAGATTCTTCTTGTGAAGGTTTCTCTTTCTCTGAGCCTGTTGCTACAATATCCCAGTGTTTTCAGTGGGAGAACACTGAGTTTTCTCTGTCCATCAGAAAATACTATGAATTGTTACAGAAGGATTTTCCAGAAACTACACCCACTCTATTTGTTCTGTCTTCTTTACAGGATGTGTGTATCTTACTGCCTCTAATTTTCCTGATAATCAGTCAGCTGTCCCTAAAAAGGCAGATAGGATGTATAAAGTTCCTCAGTCTTTTAAATCTTTATACACTTCTCCGAAACCTGACCCAGCAGCTATAATCTTAGTTGACCCCACTGCTGCTAAGCACTTAGTTAATTCCAATCCCACTGTTTCTAATAAGGATGAAAAAAATGTATTGATAGGTATGGGAAAAAAGTATATACTTCTGCAACTGTAGCGAAAAAGACAGAAACACCTCTGGGGTAAGGTACCTCCAAACCAAGGAATATGTAGAATAAAAAGAGATGAGTAGGTACACCACGACTATCGAAGCAAACCAGTCCACAGAAAAAATGTAACAATTGGACTAAACTTTTATTGAGTAAGCACTTTCACATCTCCATGGACGCTTCTTCAGACTTAAACTATTTAAATAACATCCAACATCCATTTAAATATCAGTTCCACAAAGCTAATAGCCAATGGACTGCTACATAAGCAACCACATGACAGAATCACCAAAAAACAAAATCTTAATATATTTCATCATTGTGTGAACAATATTAAAATTCTTAAAACTCATATATTAATGAATGTATGAAACAAAAATACATGAGAAAAGGTATATAACGAATATATATATATATATATATATATATATATATATATATATATATATTTATATGTAAAAATATTCATAAACTCTATTATATAAATCACTTAAAATAAAATATTTATTAAAAACTCATAAGAACATATTCCTATAGCATATATCAAACTGTCCAAGACAATATGCAGAAAATTAGAGATTAGGGGGGAATACCTATTTGTGCATGAAGTATGTTGTTTGTGCCTGTCAACCCCAGTAATGGTGCATGTGGACATATATGTTTCTGCTATGTTCCCATTTTACCTACAGATGTATGTCTGTATATACCTATATAGATATAAATATTTTCTTACATATATGTATGGATATATATATATATATATATATATATATATATATATATATATATATTTATATATATATATATATATATATATATATATATATATATATATACATACATATATCAATATGTTGTATCTGTTTAGACATTAATATATTTTCACACACACATACATCTACATGTTGGAATACATTCTCTGTACTGCTGAATGACTGGGCTGGATGATATGTTTGTGAATACAGCAGGGTTATGTATATCGGAGATGGCTTAGAAGTAAATCACTTCAGCTATGGTGTGGATGGTCCTGGGCCCGAGCCTAGCAGAGGTTGTTTATTTTGTTGTAAAGCAGGACAAGGGCCAATGGATACAGAGTGATTAAGGCACTTTAAAGCAGTTGTACGTGGGTTTGCGTGGGTTTGCACGGAGGTAAGCACTGCTAAAGTCTGGTTATAGTTTCTTATACTCAGTTAGCTGCTGAATTGCTTAACCTGTGTAGACATTGCTTAGCTCTATGCAAACCCACGCAAACCTGCTTACAACTGCTTTAAAGTGCCTTAATCACTGTCTATCCAATTGGCCGTGTTTTGCCCAGCAACAAAATAAACAGCTCTTGCAAGGCTCAAACCAATGACCCTGCACACCACAGACAAAATGATTTACCATTAAGACATAACAGATACAAAGAGATTTGATGAATTCAGAAACATATCATCCAGTCCAGTAACAGTACAAAAACTGTATACCAACATCTAGATGAATTGTGTGTAAATATATTAATATCTAAACAGATACAACATATCTAGATATATATATATATATATATATATATATATATATATATATATATATATATATATATATATATATATATATATATATATATATAAATATATATATATATATATATATATATATATATATATATATACATATATATATATCTATATATATATATATATATATATATATTAATTTCTAAAACTATATACATATATAGCAATATATATGCACATATGTACATGCATATGCCAAAATCGACACATATATATGTGTCTACACCTTTATGTCTACATATACACAGCATGTTACATATGTGTACGCAGATATATATCTATGCAGGTATATAAGGACATAGTTTGTATATATATATATATATATATATTAGCAGATATATAAATTTATATAAGTATATATGGCCATATATCTGTATATAGCAATGGCAGATTAACAAATACACATATGTCCACATGCACCATTAATGGGGTTGAGAGGCCCTATACACTATATGTCTTGTACAAATAGGCAACCCCCCACAGCCAAACACGTGTGCCCTGCAATACACTAACAAGTACAGTCTGCCTCCCATAGGACATCTAATATGTTGAAGCCATCAACACCCCCAGGATACAGATACACAGACACAGATATTCAGATCCAGATATACATACATATATATATATCTATATATATATATATATATATACATATATATATATATATATATATATATATATATATATATATATGTATATAGATATGCATACGTGTGACTACACATACACATGCAAATATATGTAAAGTAAGATGTAGAAGGTGCACACAATATGGAACAGCCATTATGTCTACAGTTAACACCTGAACAACTGGACACTGTACGGGCCACCAATGTCAATTGTCACCTGCAGCATATACCCATAGAAAGGCCATAGGAAAGACACCACACACAGGTTTGCAGTAATAGGAATCCTTTAATTGTATACTATAACAGTTCTACATGCCATGCCATATAGCTGTTCAGATGCAGACAACCATATAAACAGAGTACTGCAACTGTGAAACAGTTACACTAATACAGTAGTCTGGAAAGGTTCACAACTGTTGCTGTTCAGGTCAAGCCCTCCAAATTGTAGAATAGTGAAGAAAGAATGGGCCACAGGATACCAAACAATCAACAGTATGTACTGCAGGTGTGTAGCTCAGTAGCCTCTATCTACACTCTGTACAAACTCAGTAGGAGGTAAAGACGTTTTGTTATCAAATGGGTTGTAACTGGTACATAACAAGGCATTGACACCATCATGAGCACACTGACAAACAGAACAGTCTGTATGGCAGAAGGCAGTAGGCTTGCAGAACCCCAATTCATGTAAGTAATGTCAATATAGGTTAAGGATACAGTACTGTACATCCAGATACCTTGTGGCAGCTCACCCCTGATATCCCCACATTTTGTAACAGCCTAGGTAATTTATGGTGCTCCCCACCTACACTCAATAATACAGGCCCATATACCACTGTTATATACACTGGCCTCTGGAGTGTATAAGGGCACATGTTTATTGTGTAGGTGACACCCACACATATACGGCCACAGCCCCACTGTATGTGTGGGGGATGCAACAGCAGTGGACTAATGGCAGCAATGGCAGTGTGATACCACAGCCCACTACAGAACAACCCCCAACAGCATGGCATATGTGCAAAGCTTGGTATGTAGATGGAGGACAGATGCTGGAACACAGGCACATATGTGGAACACCGTTGCCATACACTAAGCAAGACTCTGGTATTGCAAGATAGTCTGCAACATACCCTTAGTCAGGGAATTGTGGTTAGACACAGAAATGGATGTAGCCATGTACTGATAGCATGCAACACACACACTGCCAGTGTAATGTCTGGCACAGGACCTGTGTGGTGGACGGACAACACATGACAGGCATACCTCTGTCCAGCAAGAGGATAGGCCCACATTAGTGAGCTGTGCAGACAGACTGCATTCCAAGGTACCCTAGTATGTACACACACACACACACCCTGTAACCCCAGTACTATGCAAAGCATAACACAACTCTACTCACAGTCTGTCTGTAGTTCCTGATCCTCCTACGAACATGTGGCCGCTCTGAGGGTGCAGGTTTTCCTGTAAGAGTTATTGCTACTCTCTGTCTGTAACACTGATGCCCACACACAGGAAGGATGTCCATCACACAGGAAATGTAAAGGGACCACACCCACATGCTGTAGGGATTTAGAGTGGGTGGTTGCCATGACAGTGGTAATTGGAAGTAGTACACATGTGTAATTTTAGACATATATATATATATATATATATATATATATATATATATATATATATATATATATATATGGCTATCTGGATAAGTATATGTACATATATTTCCACCATATGTCCTGGACTTGGAGTGTAGCCCTACCCCATCCCCTACAGTCCCAAAATTGTAGTGCAAGGGGATGTCAGGTATGTATCGCAGGTATATTATTGACTATTGATACTGTCATTGGGATTGTCTTCTCAGACATGGTGTGTGTGGAAGGTGACATCTGCTCATAAAATGTGTGCCATTGGCTACTAACAGACATCCTAAGAAAATCATTGTAAAGTACCACCGCTAGCATGTAATACCCCTGTCAAGTGCAGCAGAGATATTGGCCAATATATGTGGAACTTCATACACACCCTGTACAGTCCAGAGGTTTACACATAATCCCTTAGTGCACATGTGTACCAGGCCTGACAATATGGATGTAGACAGCCATGTAGATGGGTATAACACATAACGACTGTTATACATTTGCTACCACAGGTTTTGGATTCACACACTCCTGTCTGGCCTGACACATAATGACTGCTGGTACAGGGGTGCCATGGACACATACTACCCACTAGATATTAACATACATCTGTACAGCATCCCACTGCTCTGTCTGACATACATGACTTTTTAGGGAGGCCCGGCAGCACTACATCTGGCAAGTATCTGCACATGACATCTCACTGGGTATGTACGCTAGGCTGCTAGGCATGTAACAATGGGGGAATACACATGTACCTGCATATATATATATATATAGCAAGCTCAACAGCCATGTCACAGCACAGGGTAAGATACACCTGTGTGAAAGTGCATAACAACAACCAATATGAACACAGCCACAGCCACATATGGTAAGCTAGCATATTATTACAGCATATGGACTATCTGTTCTACACCATCCTCATATGTGCCTCTCACAGAATGACCCTACATATACTGGGCTGCCATACAGTTTGGTCTGATGACTCTCTGTGGTATGGGGCATGTGTGTGTATGGCCCTATAAACATGTACGGCAAAACAGTACCATATAGTGGGGCAGCATGTAAAATCAGATAGAAGGCGAGCCGGAACAATGACATCTACCACAGTCTATACACAGGCTAATGTACATATTAACAATAAACACACTGTCGACATTCACCATCACTACACAGACCTCAGTACTGTACAAACATCCACAGAATGTCCAGGTTATGTCATGATATATAACCCCTTATGTACATGACATGTGTAGCAATCTGATTCTATATCACTGGCTTGTTATCAGATATGATGACACTATTTATGGTGTACAGCACATATGCACCACTTCATGCACAACATATGTACAAAGATTGACAGAAGTGTGGCTGACAGCACATACACAGGGCCAGTTTAGACATGTTGCTGTGATAACCTCATACATTTATCATTGTAATGGCGTTTGTTGCAACATATGTCCTATGATGGATATGAAGTCAATAACTGTCACGGCCTTCACCATCTACAGACTGCAATCCTCACACTACCTTCTGCATTCCACAGATAGATGCACAGTGGCTAACACATGAAACCAAAGGCACAAAATTGCCCAGTCTGCAGATGACCCTGCAGATGGGGATTCCTCATATACATGGAACTGACATGGCAGGTATTGCGACATGTACAACAGACATATCCAAGCAAACACTGTTAAACCAACATTACTCCAAATGCAGTATAGCAGCACTTACAATCTGTAGTCAGGTCAGGCACATCACCTTCCTATTTGTTGCCCTCTTTCCACAGTGTATGTTGTTAAAGGTAATCCCCAATCCATCTGAGATGCTGTTTGCCAAACAGAAGATCTAGTTCCTGCTCACAGTGACTGAAAAGGGCCAACACCAAAATGATTTTCCTAGGTATTGGAGTGTGTTTCCATGCATTTGGCTATGGGAATGCTACCACAGCTGTCCCACATTCAATCAGCTAGGTGAGGTCTGCAATTCATGCAGAGGCCATCAGCTGATCATGAGCATCACTTAAATTACACATGCTGCTGCCTAAGCATAGCAGGTGTGGGCCTCCACATCCACTAGAGAGGGGGTCGGGGAGGCAGACAGAGGCAAATACATGTCAGGGAGGGGAGGAAGAGTAAAATGGAAGCATGTTTGTGTCACTCACCTACCAGCACAGGGTATCAAACCCCCGACAACTATGTAGTGTTATCACAGTTTGATGTGGTTATTGGATGCACCACATGGGTTACGTTGCTATGGAGAACTCAAGACATATATGTGATGGTGAGTAACATCTGCAACAGGGATACTGTAAAGATATGGTAGGTAACGTACACGTGCCTGTCTGCATGAACAGGTGCCAGTGTCAACACAGACACACTCCAGGGATGCACACACATTGACACACTTGGCAGGCCCAGGAGTACAACTCATCACTAGTGGGATTGTTACAACACATCAATGTGCAGGTATCATATGCACCACATGGGTCATACGGAAGTCATATGGGCAAAGAGTATCAGGAGGTGTCAGACATCAGACAGCATGCTTCAGTATGCCCTGGGGGGTTGTAGTGAGTGTGGATGTGGACATATGCACCATACAACACACACACGAACACACAGGTTGCCAATTCTGACATGCATGGGTGCATGTCTGCATTGGTGTGTGGTGGTCAACTGTGCCAGCATGCTGTACAAGGGTAGGTGATGGGTATACCTTGGCATCAGGCCACATGACAATGGTCTGCATTGTGGCGCAGGCCTGTAGTTTCTGCATTTGCCCATACAGGTGGGTATTGCATCCCCCATCCAGTCACCTGGGTGACTATTGTGTTTGGCCAATGCTGTGCATCACTTGCCATGCATGTGCTCCTTAGTGCATGACATGGATGGTGTCTGGGATGTGCACACCTCCCACATGCATGTACAGTGACATGTGCTGCTGTACCTGGGGTGTCCCACCCATGTTTTGAACACAGATTATCATCAGATGTTCCAGTCTTGCCCACCTGTGGCAGGAACTGGTAATGGGCAGCAGGTTTTCACTGGACCTACACTGATAGCATGCTAATAGCATTCCCTGATGTCAGTGTCATCTATCTATACAGGGCATGTTGTCAGGCATGGTATGTCCATTGTGAGTCACATGTGAAGGCACCATAGGTGGTGCAGGTGTCCATTGGGGAACATGGTGGAGGTGCACTGTCTGCATGTACGTGCATATTGGACAGATGGGCAGGGTGACATGCCCTCTGTAGCCCACTGCTATCACTCCAAAGTTACTATCAGTGGCCAATATGCAGTGGACTACCCACATATTGGCTGTTGCATAGGCATGTGTGTGTGTATCACACATGGGTTGAGTGTGTGCTCTGGGTAATAGTGGGGTTTCTAACTGTGATTGGCTGGCCTTGATTTGACATGTATGGGTATGGCTTTGCACCCCAGCCCCTCAGCTAATTTACATCTGTTATCCCTGTATGGTTGACATTGTGATATATAGTATGGCCACCATAAAAGAAATAAGCAACCCCCCCCCATTGCCCACAGGTGTCACAAACTCACACCCACCTCTACACAGGATACGAGTTACAAGCACACACACCTGTCATGTCTGGGAGATGAACTGCTACTTCACTAGTTTATCACACTACAGCACTACACAGTTATAGCACATGCCACAGACATTACTGAAGTATTTCTTCCCCAAAGTTGTATTTCACATTGAATGACATCAGCAGGATTATCAAAGGTCATTTCAACTGTACTGCGAGTGACTAGTCTAAAATGCACTGCTCCCTACACAGACAGTGAGACACACACATAACATCCACAGCTGACATGTGTGGGTATTGAACCTCTGACCGAGGTCTATATCATACTACAGCATGGAGCTGTTACAGGACGCATCACTAGAGAAATCCTTCCCCAAATGTGTATTTCACAATCAATGGCATCGGCAGGATTACCAAAGAAGGGCATTTCAGCTGTACTGCAAGTGACTAGCCTAAAATGCATTATTCCCTACACAGACAGTGAGAAAAACACATAACATCCACAGCTGACGTATGTGGGTATTGAACCTCATACCAAGGCCTATATCACACCATGGCATGGAGCAGTTATAGGTTGCACCACAGAACATTTTCCACAAAGTTGAATTTCACAATGAATGACATCTGCAGGATTGCCAAATAGGGCATTTGAAATGTACTGTGAGTGAGTAGCCTATAATAGATTGCTCCATTCACAGACATTGGAACACACACAAACCATCCAGAACTGCCATGGGTGGAGAGGGAACCCTACCACAGTTCTAAATCACACTACAGCTGTACACAGTTACAGGATGCACTACAGAGATTACTGAGCTACAACCTTCCCAGATGTGTATTTCTAGGTGGCTGACATCAGCAGCCTTGCAAAAGTTGAGTATATGAATTGTATGTAGTGTGAGTACCCTAAAAAGCATTGTTCTCTACTCAGTCAAAGACAGATGAGGACACACAGATTCACAAACACAGTTGTCAAGTCTGGGGTTGGAACATCTATTTAATTACATTGTCATACTACAGCAGTATGCAGTTACAGGACACACTACAGAGATTACTGGGCTACACTCTTCCCAGAAGTGTATGTTTAGGTGGGTGTCAGCAGCAGCCTTGCCAAAGTTGAGTATATGATTTGTATGGAGTGTGAGTAGCCTAAAAAGCACTGTGCTCTCCTCACTCAGAAACACACACACACACATATTTACACATAAATGCAGTTGCCAAGTCTGGGGTTAGAACACCTACCTATTTTACCACACTACAGCAGTAAGCAGTTGCAGGATATGTGATGGAAGTTACTGGGCCATAATCTTCCAAGAGGTGTATTTCTAGGTGAGTGACATTAGCAGCCTTGCCAAAGTTGAGTATATGAATTGTACGGAGTGTGAGTAGCCTAAAAAGCATTGCTCTCTACTCGGTCAGACACACAAGCACAGTTGCCAGGTGTGCTGTTAGAACACCTACCTAACTACTTTATCACATTACACAGTTACAGGACGTGCTACGGAAATTATAGGTCTATGAATTTCCCAGAGGTGTATTTCTAAGTGAGTGACATCAGCAGCCTTGCCAAAGTTGAATATATGAATTGTAAAGAGTATGAGTAGCCTAAAAAGCATTGATTTTTACTCAGTCAGACACACAAACAGATTCAGACACAAACACAGATAGTTGTGAGGTCTGTTAGAACACCTACCTAACTACTTTATCACACTACAACAGTATGCAGTAACAGGATGTACAACAGAGTTTACTAGGTTATGACTTTCCCAGAGGTAAATTTCCAGGTGAGTGACATCAGCAGCCTTGCCAAACTTGAGTATATGAATTGTAAGGTGTGTGAGTAGCCTAAAAAGTATTTATCTCTACACAGTAAGAGACAGACATACACACACACAGTTGCCAAGTCTGGGTTAGAACTACTATCTAACAAGTTTATCACTACAGCAGTACGCAGTTATGGGATGCACCATGGAGTTGACTGAGCTACAGCTCTCCCAAAGGTGTATTTCACATTGGATGACCTCAGCAGGCTTGCCATAATACTGGTATGGGGAGGGCAATGCAGTGAGTGACATCTGCACATCATGTGTTTGGGGGCCTTTGGCTGTGTGCTGGGTGGGACAGGCCCGGATGGCTCCTTGTCATGGTCACCCTCTTCCACACATCTATATCCATCTACCTTTGGCTTATTATAGTGTGTTGTCCTTACATATGTGTCTGTATTCCTATCCACTATGTGTGAAAGACAGGAGTGGTGCATGCTGACATGTGTCTGCACTAAGAACTGAGACTGCCAGATATGTCTGGTCCACTGGTGTTTGCAGACATGGCCTTCTGCCAGATATGTCTGGTCCACTGGTGTTTGCAGACATGGCCTTCATGTGTTTAGGTGTGTGAGCATGCCCAGTATGATCTTTCAGTATGTTGTTGACTAACATTGCCTTCATTCCTCTAAGTGTGTGAGCATGCCCAGTATGGCCATCTGTATTGCATGTGTGGATCAAGTCCAGGTAGTTTGTACTGCGGTGCTGACCTTTGTGTTGTACACCAACAGGTAGCATGCTGTGTCTGCAGGGTATCCATCGGTCATTTGGCATTAACTGTTGCCACATTTCTGCTTAGCGGGGGGGACACATGACTATTTCTACATTTCTACACAAGAGTGGGGGGGCACACCTCATGGTTACTATAAGTGTACGTAGGATGGGGGGCACACCTGACACTTGTACACATGTGCTAGGACTGTACTTCCAAGGCTTGGTGTGGTTGCTGGTGTTTTGAGGCAGTGATCGTGTTTCTTTTATTTTATTTGATTATCCTGGTTTTGGGAAGTGCTTTTCTGTATACTGGGCATGCCTCCTTCTGCCTACTGGGGCAGGCTCAGGTTGTTCCTCCTCCGAGTCACTCTCTGCCTATACAGGCCTTGGAATTGGTGGGGGGGGCTGTGTGGCCCTGCCCCATGCTGTTCCTGCTGCAGCTGTTTCTGCAGGATCATATTGTGTAGCATAGCACATACCATAACAATTTGGGTACATGTTGCTGGTGAATACTGTAAGGCTCCACTGGATGTGTCCAGACACTGGCACTGTGACCTGAGCATCCCAAACACATGGTCTATTATATGTCTGGACTGTGTGTGTGCCTCATTATGGCATTGTTGTTCAGGTGTGTGTGCATTTCTGATGGGAGTCATCAGCCACAGCTCCGGTGGGTACCCAGCATCCCCCTCTAGGTGACCGTAGGGAATGTCCACATTGGCAAATCTCTGGTACAGCTGTGTCAGATGCCATATGAGTGCTTCGTCATAGCATCCAGGGCAGCCAGCACACACATTCATTATAATTCCCTGGGCATCACATACAACCTGGCAGTTGATGGAGGGGATGCCCCTGCGGTTGATCTAGGCACTACCCTGCTCACTGGGTGGTGCTTTGATGTGTATGTGCCTGCATTCTATAGCACCCATTACCCCAGGGTATTCTGCTATGTGGTGGAAGAGATGCATATCGCTGGTCAACACCTCACGTGTGTTGAGGAAATGTATGCGCTCACTGGCATGTGCTGACATGGCATCCAGGAATTGGTGGAATACTCTGGATGTTGATGCCTGTGAGATCTCCATGATACCTCGAGTTCAGCTTTAGGAGGTATTTGTGGCTAGTATACCTAGGCATACACATACCTTAGTATCCACTGGGATGGGTTCCCCTCAGCCAGTTTGGTGTGTCAGGTGTGGCCGGCACAGCTCAACAATTTGCTGTAGGAGGTCTCTGTCCACCCTATAGCGCTCCACTATCTCCAGCTTATGTAGCCCCTGGTAGGTTACCCTGAGTCTGTACACTCTTTTCTGTCTCCTCACCGTGGGTTGTTTGGCAGCATTCACATCCTCACCACCCTCAGCCTCTTGCACATGTTGTTCTATGTTGTCTGCTGCAGCCCTTCTCATTTTGTAGGTTTGTTTGTTAAAATGTCCCCACTTGTATGCACCGGTGGTGTAGAGCTTGGAAAAAACAGAGGGGAAGGTGTTTGCTTAGTTTATAGTAGTGTACTGGGCTGGGCTGGTCTGCTGCCTGTGTAATTGGCTGATTCTGATACATTTCACCTGCCAGCTATGCTAGTTCTCCTTGATTACCTTCCTACTACTGTTTTCCCTTCCCATTGCCTCCCTGTTTAAGCCCGAGTGCACGCAGTGCAAATGGAGTACTCAAATGTGCACAGAGCTGGTATTTCCTATTTTAACTTCCTTTTTCTTCCTGTAAAACCCAGTGTGTAGCACGCACATCCGCTTACACTTTGTAAAGAGTGCTAGGCAGGTTTGGACACACCCCTAACTTAACTGTGCTAAGCTAGGAGCAATCCTGAGCCACAGGGCTCCAATCCACTTACAGTATGCCTGACACCCCCCATGATGTCACCTATATCCTAGTCTTGCACCCAGCTATTTATACTCTTACACTCTTGGGACCTGCCTTACACCCTGGGGAAATCTGAGATTCACTATCCTTCACCTCATTTGCATAGGATTGCCTGCTAATGCATAATTACATGTCCCACACTGAGCCTCCCCCATTACTCACTGGCCAGGTTGTCTTATGCCTGCCATTGTCTTGCATGGCAGAATACTGATTTTAGTTAAAATGCTTATTTTAGGTTTATTTTATTATTTTCCCCCCGATCCTGTTTGCACAACACTGCCCTATGCTTAAACAGCTGAGATTGGCAAAAAAAATAAATAAAAGTTGTTTTATTTATTTTTTAAACAGTTTGCAATGTCAATGGCCTTCTACTTGGCAATTGGCATGCTTCCTCAATAATATGCAGCTTTTATTTGGAGATGTCATAGCTCCGTTTTGTAGTTTGCAGAAATGTATTCGGTTACTAACCGAATACATTTCTGCAGAATGCACTCGTCCTGCACTGACAGCTGCCGGCTTCCTGAACCACAAATTACCCTCATTTGCATGGTTTTCACCTGCAAATGAGGGTAATTTGCATACAGGAGCTCAGTCCATGCAGGATTAATCTAAGAGCTCACGTGCACCTCCCGGGAGCTCGTTCCTGGATTGCACGTCGGCCATATTGCTGAAAATAGCACTTAAACTCTCCTGCATGCTCTACAGGGCTTCGTAAATCCAGGGGTGTTTTGTATTTCCTTTTTTTTCCACAAAACTGAAAGAACTACTAAATTATAATTAAAACAACATAAACCTCAATCCAACCCCTTTTCTTTTTTAATTTACATGTCATAGTCTATCCCCCGGATTCAATAATCTGCTGTGCATGATTAAACTAGTCCTGCACGTAAGCAGCAGATGAAGAGGAGGATAGCAGTACGCCATGCATAATAACGAAGGCGCGATGCTGGAGCTCCAAATCCTACACTGAGCGTGGATGAGTGCAGTGGGAGTGTCTGAGAGCAGAGCTCTCAGAGTAAACACGCCCCCTGCAAAGTAGAACAGAAGAAAGTGTAAATAAATGAGAGAAACCACTCATAGGTGTCTGCATATCTCCTCCAGCAGTGCCCATGTGTTCAACAGCAACAGTACATTGAAATAAAATGAAGAAACCCTTGTGTTTACTTTTTTAAAACCCCAAGTACAACTAACCTCAGTTGCACGGGTTTCCCCATTGCTTAGCTACGGTTAAAGCAGCTGAAAAGGCTGAAGAGGATAACAAGGAACATATATGCAAATGAAGTAGCACAACAACAGTGGAGTGGTTAGAGCATGCGCCTAACAAACAGGCATTCCCGGTTGGAGTCCCACTACAGCACAAATCATTTTCCATGGGAAATCTGTATATGAACATAATTTTACATTGTTTTACCGTATAACCTACATAATAACATTTAAATGTGAAATGGAGTACTGCAGGAAATGCACATGTGATGTGTAAGTGTCATAATGAATAAGGCACAAGTAAGCAGGTCTAAGCATAAATTAGCAGTGGTAAGCGTGTGCAAGTGCATTTGCATGGGGGTAAGCACTGCCCACACAGATTAAGTAAAGTAGAAGCTAACTGAGTGTAAGAAATTGTAACCAGAGGATAGCAGTGCTTACCATCATACAAACCCGTGCAAACCAACTTACAACCACTTTAAAGTGCCTATTCACTCTGGATCCAATGAAACATGTTCTGCACAGCAACAAAATTAAACTAGCTATGTGAGTCTCAAACCCAGGACCCTGTACATTATAGTCACAGTAGTTAACCACCAAGCCATCATTGCAATAGATAAGCGATATTAAGGCCATATATCCCATACACCCACATGGTTTTATATCTATATATATATATATATATATATATATATATATATATATATATATATATATATATATATATATATATACATATATATATATATAGATATATATATATATATATATATATATATATATATATATATATATATATATATATATGTATGTATGCAGACATATACATATATATAAGTATATACATATATATATATATATATATATATATATATATATATATGTGTGTGTGTGTGTGTGTGTGTGTGTGTGTGTGTGTGCGTAGATATACACAGATATATAGCTATGATAGGAAACAGCACACAAGAATGGCATATGTTCACAGGCTATGCGAGTGGAAGTGAGGAGCCAAAGCAAGAATCATGTAACACGTAGCTTGACCCCCCCCCCCCAGCAAGACAGAGGAAACATACACACAAACCCACAAAACATGAAAATAGTCCACTGCTCCCCAGACCACAGGCAGGATACAACCGGGGGGGGGGGGTACACAGTGGACCCGTGAAATCTAATCCTGGAACACAGACAGTAACGTCCCTTGCGGGACATCCCAAAAATTGTCATATTATGGGAGGAAGCCAGCGAGATGACCCTTTTGGGCGGGGTGTGTACGTACCCAGAATACAGGGGTGGGAAAGCCTGATGACCCATGGGTTGAGACAACGTACGAGATGGGTCCTGTAAAGTGGAGAGTGGGCAGCGTGTAGTGGCGTGCTCAGACCCGACCTGCACCCAGAGTAAGGATGAGTGCTGAAGAGGAGGTGTGTGTGGGGGAACTATGGGTAGCTAGTTTTGGGTCTAGGTGTGCAGGTGTTGGCTGTAGTGGGTCTATACGGACAGCCCAAGGGATGTAAGCAAAAGTTTTCATTGGGCAGAGGCATCGCCCAACGAGAAGCCACACCAACTACGAGTCCCACTGCAACAAAGTCTAATCTACATGGCAAAGAACGGGAAAACAAGATGTAGATGTATATATGATATGTAGAGGTATGTGTGTGTATATCTGCCCATAGGTACATGGAGATATACCTCTGCCTCTCCGTAGTACAAAAGTATACATACAGAGACAGAATGCATATAAATACTCACATATGGATATATACGTATGCAGACACCCATATGTATATACATATACAGCAATATATATATATCTATACAGCAATATATAAATATATACATGCATGCATACATATACAGATATATCTGTATATAGTCATCATCATCTTTCGGCTGTTCCCATTAGGGGTCACCACTGCAGATCACCTGTTTCCATTTTTTCCTGTCCTCTGCATCTTGATCTGTCTCACCAATAACCTGTATGTCCTCTCTCACCACATCCATAAACCTTAACTTAGGCCTTCCTTTTTTCCTGTTACCTGGTAGCTTCATTCTTAGCATCTTTTTTCCCAATATACTCAGCATCCCTCCTCAGCACATGTCCAAACTAATGTAATTCTGCCTCTCTGGCTTTGTCTCCAAAGCTTCCAACCTGGGCTGACCCTCTAATGTACTTATTCCTAATCCTGTCCACCCTCATCACACCCAGTGCAAATCTTAACATATTTAACTCTGCCACATCCAGCTCAAACTCCTGTCTTTTTGTCAATGCCACTGACTCCAACCCATATAACATAGCTGGTCTCACTACCCTCTTGAGGACCTTCTCTTTCACTCTTACTTGTTCTCGTCTGTCACAAATCACTCCTGAAACTCTTCTCCACTCAATGCCAGAAGTCTCAATCTCAAGATGCACGCACTCGAGGCCCTTTTCAGTATGGAGAACATTGATGTCTGTGCTGTGACAGAAACCTGGTTCAAGGCTCCTGAGAGCACCCCAGCACTATCAGGTTTCACCTCATATCATGCGTTCCGGCCCCAAAATCCGGACAACACCAAAAAAGAAGGGGGGGTGTCCATATTCATAAAGGACACCCACACCTCAAGGTTGGTGGCAGCGCACAATGCATCGGAGACCATCCAGGTGCAATTAACCATAGGCAAGACTGCTCTGCAATTTGTAGCATGTTACAGGCCACCCTCTCAAACCCAGGAACCTCACATGGCCTTCCTGAAAACACTGGAGGGGATAAATGTATCTCCAAACACCATCATATTAGGTGACTTCAACTACCCTAATATAGACTGGGAACACTACTCAAGCCCAAACTCTCTAGCCCAAAGGTTCCTGGAGTTCATAAACTCAAATGCCATGGAACAACTAGTCACCATCCCCACAAGAGGAGAAAACATACTTGATCTCATCATCACAAACATGGGATCACAATGTTCAACACCAGAAGTATACCCCTCACTGGTGAGATCAGATCATAAACTAATCTCGCTGGAGATCCTCATCCCGCCCCCACCTGAAATAAAAGAGACCACAGTGAAAAACTTCTCAAAAGCCGACTTCACACTTCTAAAAACTAGTGTGGTCTCCTTTAAGGCCCCTGAGCCAGTGGTAAACATTACTCAAACCGCTGAATCACTTACAAATGCCTTCTACCAGCACCTACAGGACTGCATGGATCAGGCAATCCCAAACAAAACTAAGACTCTTTGTACCAAAGGCAAGCATCCAGTCTGGTGGACCTCAGCCATAAACAAGCTCTACAACAAAAGGAGGAAGCTACTACAAGATAGAGCAAAATCCTTGAAAGGTAAGACACCTTTGATCATTATAAGTAAAAAACTAAGAGCTCTCATAAAATCATCCAAGGCTAACTTTGAGAGAAAAATCGCCAAGGACACAAAAGACAATCATAAGGCCTTCTTTAGCTATGTTAGAAACCTAGGAGGAAACTCCCAGATATGCTCAGAATTAGTCCAAAATGATGTGAAGATTACTGAACCTACACACATTGCCAACATACTGGCTGACAGGTTCAGTGCAAACTTCTCCCAAAGGAGAGATATCTATACCAGAGGATTGTAGCCCCCCAAACATCTCCAACGCCCAGGTGAGAACTGCTCTCTCCAAGGCAAAAAACACAGCATCCATGGGACCGGATGGTGTCCCCAGCTGTGTGCTCCACGAACTCAATGAGGAATTAAACCCGCAGTTAGGACAGCTGATTAATCTTAGCATCACCTCAGGAAACGTACCCAAGGAGTGGCGCACTGCGACTGTGGTCCCACTTCACAAGGGTGGTGCCTCCACCGACCCTGGAAATTACCGTCCCATTAGCTTGACAAGCCTTATCTGCAAAGCCATGGAGAGGATCATAATGGAACTCATAAATAAAGACATAGGGAACTTGCAGACTTTGGATCCAACCCAGTTTGGCTTTGTCAAAGGCAGATCATGCCTTTTAAACTTGGATGACTTTTTCGAAACAGTCACCAAGGCCATTGATGAGGGAAAGGCAGTCCATACAGCCTACCTCGACCTGGCAAAGGCCTTCGACACAAAACCCCACTCAGGTATCATCGAAAAACTCATCAGCTTGAATGTAAACCCATACATCACAAGATGGGTTGCAAACTGGCTAAGTGACAGAACCCACAGGGTCAGAGTTGCTGGAGCCATGTCAGACTCAAAGCCTGTCACAAGTGGTGTCCCACAGGGCTCAGTCCTGGGTCCACTCTTGCTCAGCATCTACTTTTCTGAAGTACAAGCAAACACAGGAGGGTTATGGCTGACAAAGTTTGCAGATGACTGGAAACTGGGCGCCATAGTCAAAAACACTTCTGACACAGATATCCTTCAGAAGGGCCTCACAGAAACGGATAACTGGTGCCAGAGCCATGGCCTAAAGTTAAACGCCAAGAAATGCATAGTCATACCCTTCGACGAAAAACAAGGTTACCCCTAGCTACCATATAGGTGGCAATCCACTGAGCACAGAAGAAGTCATCAGGGACCTGGGGACCCAGGTTGACACTAGCCTTCGCTTGACACTCATGTTGCTAAAGTAGTCAGGAAAACCTTCTACATTGCCCACCTGATCATGAAGGGATTCACATCTAGATCAAGGGAGGTCATCGTCCTCCTGTACTCATCACTCATTAGACCTATGATTGAGTACAATGCCCCATTCGGAATGTATCTGACCTGACACCTGCAGCAGCTGGAAAGGCCCCAAAAGTTCCTCACCAAGAGGATAAAGGGTCTCAAAAATATGTCTTATGCTGCCCGACTGAAAGAACTCCAGCTCTATTCAGTCGCATACCGTTTGCTCAGAGGTGACCTGTGCCTTACATATAAGGCCATGTCAAACCCAGATTTGATGAATATGCTTCACCTCAAAAAATTTAGATCCCTCAGAACCACAAGGGCGGGAGACTTAAACCTTGACACGGTTATTAATAGGACGTGCTGGAGGGACAGATTCATCACCCAGAGACTCCCTATGTTGTGGAACAAAATCCCGGTAAATGTGAGGCAGAGCACCTCGCTGGCCTTGTTCAAGAGGAATCTTGACCAATGGATGGGAGATCGCAGATATACCCCAGGGATTAGTTCAGTGTCACTGCTTGACAGAGGCACAGCAAAATAATAGGCATAGTTTTATTCAAACTAAAGGGGTGGCGAAAGCCACATATCTATGGGCTAGGCTTATAAATGCCCTTGGGCAGATAGCCTAGTATGAACCTATGAACCTATGAACCAATTCCATCCTTCCTGTACTCTTTTCTATACCTCTCTTCCACACTCACCATTAATCTGAACTATTGATGTCAAGTATTTAAACTCATCCACCTTCGTCACCTCTACTCCTTGCATCCTCACCACTCCTCTGTCTTCCCTCTCATTCACACATATATATTCTGTCTTAGTCCTGCTGACCTTCATTCCTCTTCTCTCTAGAGCGTATCTCCATCTCTCCAGGATCTCCTCCACCTGTTCCCTACTCTCACTTCAGATCACAATGTCATCTGCAAACATCACAGTCCACGGGATATATCTGTATATAGTAATATATATATATATATATATATATATATATATATATATATATATATATATATAGATAGATAGATAGATAGATATATATATATATATATATATATATATATATAAAATATACATACATATATATATATATATATATATATATATATATATACATACACACACACACACACACACACACACACATATATATATATATATACATATATATATATATATATATATATATATATATATATATATATGTTCAAAAAAAGCCAAAAATCCCAAGAATAGTATAAAGAACAAACCTAAGAAGGAAAGAATGCAGTCTGTTGATAGATTGGTAAAACTCCACCACACGAAACAAGTAATTCCAAATGTAGAAATAGTATTTATTAACAATAAGATGTGAGCGCTTTCGCGGATGCTATATCTGCTTCATCAGACATAACCATACTGAATTCAGAGTTGCATTAAATACTCTAACAAACACTATAAATTAATTAACTAATTAATCAATTAATTAAATCTAACAGCAATTCAAAGCTATGTATTCAAAGATGAAAATGTCTAAAAGAATGCATAGCAAACATAAATGCTGCAGTACTAACTCATAAAAACTCACAGATAAATGTAAAACATAACATCTTAAAATAAGGCATGTATACTAACCACACGCCATACATATTTATTTAAAACAACATATTAAAAACTATCTTAATTTTCTAGCCTTAAGATGAGGCTTCAAAGAAACACTGTCATTGAGGCCCCTGCCCCTATGTGCAGCTAGTCTAAATATCCACCCAAGTTCTGCTTGTTCAGTCTGATTCACAATATCACCCAGCCGAATATCCTCTGCTTGGACATGTAATATTTGAAATACAAATATATGGTCTACTCCCCTTTGTAAAGTGTGTCTGGCCAGGGCACTATATTCTTGTTTTCTGACAAGACAATAGGCATGGTCCCTGATTCGTTCTCTAAGGGTCCTATTTGTCTTGCCCACATAGAAACAGAAACAGATCAAACAGTGTGCCACATAAACTACATTTTTGGTGTTACAAGTGCTGTTGTTACGCAATTCCCATAGATGCCCAGTGTCCAGATGCTTAAAAAAGCGTGACTCATCTATGGAGTCACATTGTAAGCATCTACCACATTTCTTGGTCGCCCAAAAGCTCCTAGGATTCATAGGAACAAGACTCATACCCAAATTGTTGTAACAAACAGTTTGTTTAAGGCATTTCATATTCTTATAAACAAATGTAGGAGAGTCACCTACTAAATTCCTGACTCTCTCATCAACCATGAGTATGTTCCAATTAGACATTATAGCCTTTTCAACAATGTCAGTGCTGTTACTAAAAGGAAGGACAATGGACTCATTTCTCTGTTTATTCCTATTCATAGGTCTAATAGGTAAATCACCTCTATCTGAGTAATAGGGTTTAAGCTCGTACTTCTCAAATTACCTACATCAAGATATGCTTTGGTAACCTCCCGTTCACTATAGCCTCTATTCAACAACCCCATCTAGAGACTATGAAGTTCATTTTCAAAACATGTATCCTCACAAGACAATCTTGATAGTCTCATAGCTTGTCCTTTTATGATGTTCTCAAAAACCTTGGGATTGTGCATACTAGATCTATGTAAATATGCTGGCCTATAACAGTAAACCCTGGTCGTAAGAGTATCATTTACTCGGAGTATGGTTACATCTAAGTAATTGATGGTGTCTATTGAAAATTCTAAAGTAAACTTTAAAAATTAGTTCATATTATTCAGTTGTTCAAAGAAAGATACGAGCATATCATCCGTACCCTTCCACAGGAGAAAGAGATCATCTACAAATCTCCTGTAGAAGACTATATTAAAATTGTCAAGTATATGTTGTTTCTCCCAAGCTACCATGACCAAGTTGGCATAACTGTTAGCACAACTGGTGCCCATGGCCACACCCTTACGTTGTCTATAACAAGTATCAAGAAAAAAGAAGATGTTACTATCCAATACCATTTCTAGCAGGAGACATATAAAATCAACCTTACTCGAATCCATCAAGTTAGATACAACTAACAATGTTCTCAAAGCGTCTATTCCTTCAGTGTTGGGAATGCATGTAAATAGGGACACAACATCCATTGTGACCAATATTATACTGTCCAAATTGCCTAAACCATTGACACAAGTGTACAAATCTGTCAAAAACTGTTCAATGTCTTTAAGCACATACACGTAATCAGAGAGCACCTTCTTAAGTTCAAAGTCTAAATATATAGACAAAGGTTCTTTCAACCAACCTGAGCCTGATACTATAGGCCTAAAGCACGGTTCTACCATATTCTTATGTATCTTCAGTAGACCGTGAAGTCTAGGTACTATTGGATATGGTACTTGAAAATATTTAAACAGCTCATCACTGATTACATTCATAGACCTACATTCCAAAAGGTTATTACAAATACTGTCCTGCAACATATACACAATGCTGGGTGATACCACTTCATAGGCCTCATCTGCCAACATTGTTAACATTGTCCTGTTGTAATATTCAGAGTCCAATACAACCACCGGACCACCCTTGTCTGCCGGGCGTATAACAATGTCCGCATTATTTCTCAGTCTGTTGAGCGCCTCCACTTCTTGTTTACTTAAGTTATTATCCTTAATGTTCTTGGAAAATTGTAGTCACTGTATAAAGCGTTCTCAACCGCTTTTAAAAAAGTCTCCACATTGGCCTGCAAATGTGGTGTATAAACACTTCTGCATTTAAAAGGATCAACGTGTGTCATAGAATCTGTACCAATTAACAATTTCAAGGCTATATTACATACAATTAGTCTGACAGATATAACAGCTTGACTGATATCCATGTTAGAACTGGGTATAAAATTCATACCTTTATTAAGCAAATTTACTTCATCCGGTGTCAGAGTATGCTTAGAAATATTACATACTAAGCATCCTGGTTCCAAAACCTCTTTAATGTACGTTGGTTCTGTTGGTTTGGTGGTTCCTTTCTCTTCGCTCCCCTCACTGTCTCCAGTTCGACAGACCTTTTTCTGCCCGTTCGTATAGGCACTGGAGCCACCAGAAAAATTTCTGTTTCAGCTCTTTCAAGCTGTATTTTTCACCTAACTACACTCGTCATACTGACTGAGTTATTACTTCTACCTAAACCACTAGGTTTACCAGTTTGTTGTAGCTCAGCCGATACTTCATTCGGCGTTGTATATACAGAAGGAACTGCACCAGGAGAGATGAGAAGTTCTGTTACTTGTATGCCCTGCTGTTCCGTCTCTTCAGACCCTGAACACTCATTTTCGTTCCACTTCCGGGTTGTACCTCCAACAACAGATTCCGATTGAATCGTAATCCTTGCAGAGTTCCCCCCGCCAGTGGAACTGATAGACTCAGTAACCACAGTTTCATTTGCACTAGCCCCATTGGTATATCTTGGCCATACAAATACATTTTGTTTTGCAAAACCATCAATGTCCCTGTTCAATTTTCTTTTCTTATGCTCAAGGAGATTACGCTCATAGCGCAACACTCTATCTATGAGTTCGTGCATAAATATTTCAGTCAAGTCAATGCCATAAATCTCTGCCAACTTACTTTGTGTTTCAATAATTCGTTGTCTTAGATCGAATTCAATAGGTTGAAAAAATTCTATCAACAGTGTCAAGTATGCCTTACTGGCATTTAAGTTGATTTGTTGCCATTGTGTTAACAATGCAGGATATGTATTGCCATATGTTGGCATATTCAGGATCCTCAGCCCTTGTGGGACCACATTACAACTAAGGCATGCCTCTAAATGATAACGTTGACTCTGCAGGCGTTTAAACCTGTAAATATCATTCTCAATGTCTTTTTTCATATTTTTAATAACTTGTTCATTCATGTTATTATTAGTCACTTTACTGGTAACCAAATTTCTGTCCATGTGCATAAGTGGATTCACTGTTTCAGTTAAAATGTTCTTCAGCCTACGATTCAAAGTTTCTGCTGGTATATCCTTGATACCCTCAGTTGTAGCTCCGTTTGCAGATCCTTCCATGTTGTCCCACAAGAAACAAAAGATGTTCGAAAAAAGCCAAAAATCCCAAGCGTAGTATAAAGAACAAACCCAAGAAGGAAGGAATGCAGTCTGTTGATAGATTGGTAAAACTCCACCACACGAAACAAGTAACTCCAAATGTAGAAATAGTATTTATTAACAATAAGATGTGAGCGCTTTCGCGGATGCTATATCCGCTTCATCAGACATAACCATACTGAATTCAGAGTTGCATTAAATACTCTAACAAACACTCTAAATCAATTAACTAATTAATCAATTAATTAAATCTAACAGCAATTCAAAGCTATGTATTCAAAGCTGAAAATGTCTAAAAGAATGCATAGCAAACTTATATATATTTATATATGTGTGTGTGTAAATATGCACATGTATATAGCTAGGATATGATACAGCCATGCAAATGGGTGTGAGGGGTCCAATCAACAAATGTGTAACATGTAGCATCAACCCTTCCCCCCAGCTAGATCGGTGAAACATACAGACACACAATAAAAGTAAACACACTACTGCTTCCTGGACTACAGGCAGGATACAACCAGTGGGAGAGACCCGCCAAGTCAAATCTTGAAACAAAGACATGTATGTCCATTGTGGGACACCCAAAAATTCAAACATTTTTGGGTTTCCTGCCATTAAACCAATGTCAAATGGCAGGCCACGCATGTTCCAGTGTACAACGTAGGGGAAGCCTGATGATCCATGGGATGAGACAACATATGTGATGGGTCCCGAGAAGTGGTGAGTGGGTACAGTGTACTGTTGTGATCAGACCCAATCTGCAACCAGAGTAAGGAAGAGTGCCGAAGAGGAAGTGCAGTTTGGGAACTATAGGTATGAAATTATGGGCCTAGCTGAGCAGGTGCTGGCTGGAGTGGGTCTATGTGGTCCGCCCCAAGGATGTAAGCAATAGTGTGCATTGGGCAGGGATGCTGCCCATAGGACAGCCACGTCTGCTACGAGTTCCACTGCAGCACAGTCTATTGTCCATGGCAAAGAACGGAATAACCACATGTAGATGTACAACTGTATAGGTGTGTGTATATATATAACCATACCTACATAGAGTGAAACCTCCCCCCTCTCCATACTACAAATGTGTACATACAGAGACAGAATATAATTAAATACCCACATATAGATATATACATATGTAGACACCCATACATCCATATGTCATTAGACATATATATATATATATATATATATATATATATATATATATATATATATATAATATATATATATATATATATATATATATATATATATATATATATATATATATATATATACATGTAGAAATATATATGTATATATGTGTGTAAACATGCACCTATATATATATATATATATATATATATATATATATATATAGCTAGGATATTAATAGAATTATGTATTTAAATTAGATCTGTTAACCGGGTAAGTCTGGCTGAGCTTTTGGGTCATTTACAGCAGAGACCCGGGGAGAAAAGCTCCTCAGGACTAGAAAACAATTTATTAATTAGTAGTATACAGCAGATATATATATATATATATATACATATATATATATATATATATATATATATATATATATATATATATAGATATAGATATATATATATATATATATATATATATATATACATATATATATATATATATATATATATATATATATATATATATATATATGTATATATATATATATATATAGGTATGTTACACCAGTTAACGATTGCATATGCTCACAGGCCCCGGGGATGTAAGTAATATTGCGAACTGGGCAGACCTTACGCCCATACCACTCAACCTCTAAGAGCAAAACCACTGGACAGAACCTAAACTGTTGGGGGAACAAATAGGGACAGAAAGCACATATTCCACTTACAACCTTAGAAAGCTGATGGAATAATAGGTTATGCATTAGCATGGCTCGTTTGAAGGATGTGGAGTCTTAAACCCAATTACTTGTCTGTATTTAATGGCCTCAGTTCCCAGGTATTTGCCAGGCAGGTGCAGATTGTAAAAGGAACATATTATGAAGCAAATTCTGGATAGGCCGCGGTATTCTGTACAGTCGACAGGCATACTTTCGCCTAACGGGCAGCCATTCCTGATATGGGTCCCACCGCAGCACAGTCCAGTTTACATGGCTAAGTACAGTACAACCATATGTGTTGTTGCATAACCCACTACACAACACCTACGAACATATGGTCACAACACCCCACTGTAGGCATGTAAGTCAATGTAATAGGCATCACAAGGTATTATTGTAGTCCTCACCCCCACCCAGGGGTGTGAGTGTCCAAAACAGCACCAAATGCAGTCCATATGCAGAGCTGTTGTCATAGACAACATGGCCAGCTGTGGACCTTCCTTGCAGCCATCCTGCACATCCTTGGATAATCCCCCTACTAACACCCCCCTTTGTGCCCCATGCACACTATGTACCTATCAGCTCCTGTTCCATTTCAATTAATGTCTACGGGTACACATAGGTGACTCCCTCTTCCCCCACTATATTGCCAGTATTTGGAACCCTAACCCACATGTAGTATCAAAGCTGTCCCACAGTACACATGTAACTAACACATGAAGCAACACCATAAGCACACCTGGAGGAGCACAGGCTCACCACCTTGCAACCCCCCCACCTCACACTCTATACCACTGAATCAACTAGTGATACCGACACCTCTTGTCCTGCCTCGCATACAAATCCCAACATCCGACATACATTCCCTATTGCTCCCCATCCAGTTATACGTACGGGCTACTATACAGTTACAATGTCACCCCCACTACTTACTTACCTACTCCTTAGCGGTTCGCCTCTACTGTACCACACAGGTATGGAATAACTACACCTACCCCGAATACCTGCATGTAACCTATCCAGACCTGTAAAACAGGAATCCAACCTCACCTTCAACTGTCCTTTGTCAACAGTCATACCTGACATGTAAACCTGACCTAAGCATGGATAATACCGACAGTTTAATGTAAACTAAGCATGATTAATAGGGGACGTAGCTATGTTATGTCTGTTACCCTCTATGAATGTGAACACCCCAATATTAGTTGTGATATGTAGCTGGGGTCAATGTGGAGCTCTACACCCCGGGCCACTGCTGATAATGGACAAGCATACAGTCCGAGTGTCCTGGCTGACAGATGTAAGAAAATCCACAACGCGTGTGTATGCGGGAGCAAGCGGGTGGAAGCCTATTTGGCCAGCGGTATGCAGGTACCACACAGGTGAAGCAATGTAGAGGCTAACTGAGTGCAAGATGATGCAACCAGAGATCAGTAATGCTATGCTTTGCGCAAACAAGAGCATACCCACCTAAAAATGTTCTACAGTGCCTTAGTCACTCTGTAGTCAACAGCTGTTGTTGTGGCCATTAACAAAATAATCTGCACTGCCAGGTTGCAAACCACCGACCCTGCAAACAATAGTAGACATGAGTTCCACTAAGTCATGGCGGATACACATTCAGCTGCTGTGATCACAAACACAGGCATCCAACAGTATAGGAAATGTATATGTGTGTAGATTAATACCAGAACATGTTTCCATTGCTCAACCACAGTATTATGAGCAGTCTATGTGCAGCACAGAACAGTATCTGTCCAATCATAATGTGAGAACAGTAGTCCTGAATAATACTGAAGGGAATAATGATATACGGTGCACACCGTGGGGGGGGGGTGTGAGCATGCTTCATGCAAGGCATGTCACACCTGGGGCGTTGGTTCCATGGAAACGAGAGATGAGGCTGGCCAGGTGTGTGAGCAAACCGCTGCTACACAATACCCTGGCTGGATGCTACCAGTGGGAGAAACACTGTCGACCAGCTAGGTCTACTCTTGACACAATAACAGGTCCATCCCTGGTGGGATGAACCAACAGTTGTGGGTCACATCGATGTCACCACCAGTATCAAAGGATGATCTAGGGAAGGCTGGTATGTACGTGGACTAAATGGATGAAGAGCCTGCAGACGCTTGGGTGGGGAGAGTATACTGGAGGTGTACCAAGACTTGCAGAGACGGAAATGTGTGGAGGTGTGGTATGGCAGGGCTAACAACTGGGAAATGGATGGATGCTGTGTACTTGGAGCTTGGGGGCCAGGGGAAGGGAGCATGGGTATGTCATTATGGTAGACATATGCAAATGAAGCAAAACAGCAATAGTGTGGTGGCCAGAGCATCCGCCTAACGCGCACGCATTCCCGGGTCAAGTCCCAATGCAGCACATCCTATTTTCCATGTGATATCCGTATGTTAACTTTGTTGTGCTGTATAACCTACTAAGTAACATTCATATTTGCACAGGAGTACTGCCTTAAATGCACATGTGAAGTGTCATAATGACTAAAGCGCTAGTAAGCATGTGTAAACGCATAACAGCAGTAGTACACATGAATAAGCAGTTGTAAGTGTCTGTAAGTGTATTCGCACAGGGGTAAGCATTGCCTACATAGATTGAGCCAAGTAGATGCTAGCCGAGTGTAAGGAAATGCACCCCGAGGTTAGCATTGCTTAGCTCTGCGCAAACCCGTGCACACCCACGTACGACCGCTCAAATGTCCCCAATTCACTCTGTATTCGACAGACAGTGTTCTGCCCTGAAATACAATATACAGCCTCTGGAAGGCCCACACCCAGGACGTTGCACATCATACACTACATGATTTACCATTAAACCATGACAGAAGCACATAACCGCTCATTACACATACATATCATCCAGCACAATCAGTCAACAACACAGGGAATGTATTAATAACACACCACACAACCTCTTAATGCATGAATCCCGGACACAGTGCACCATAATATGGGTACATATAGGTATATCTGTCACAGTTGGTAGTGTACTGCAGGGGAGACATGTTTGGCTGTTGGGGGGAATACCTATTCGTGCATGACATATGTTGTTTGTGCATGTCAACCCCATTAACTGTGCAAGTGGACATATATGTTTCTGCTATGTTCCCATTTTATCTACAGATGTATGTCCGTATATACCTATATACATATAAATATCTGCTTACATAGATCTGTAGATATATATATATATATATATATATATATATATATATATATATATATATATATATATATCAATATGTTGTAGCTGTTTAGACATTAATATATTTTCACACACACATACATCTACATATTGGAATACATTCTCTGCACTGTTGAATGACTGGGCTGGATGATATGTTTGTGAATACAGCAGAGTTATGTATATCAGAGATAGCTTAGAAGTAAATCACTTCAGCTATGGTGTGCATGGTCCTGGGCTCAAGCCTAGCAGAGGTTGTTTATTTTGTTGCTAGGCAGAACAAGGGCCGATGGATACAGAGTGATTAAGGTACTTTAAAGCAGTTGTACATGGGTTTGCATGGGTTTGCGCAGAGGTAAGCACTGCTAAAGTCTGGATACAGTTTCTTATACTCAGTTAGCTGCTTAATTGCTTAACCTGTGTAGGCATTGCTTAGCTCTGAGCAAACCTGCGCAAACCTGCTTACAACTGCTTTAATGTGCCTTAATCACTGTGTATCCAATGGGCCGTGTTCTGCCCAGCAACAAAATAAAACAGCTCTTGCAAGGCTCATACCAAAGACCCTACACACCATAGACAAAGTGATTTACCACTACGCCATAACAGATACAAAGAGACTTGATGTTTTCAGAAACATATCATACAGTCCAGTCATGCAAAAGTACAGAGAATGTATACCAACTTCTAGATGTAAGTGTGTGTAAATATATTAATATCTAAACAGATACAACATATCTAGATATGTGTATATATATATATATATATATATATATATATATATATATATATATGTTAATTTCTAAATATATATATATATATATATATATATATATATATATATATATATATATATATATATATATATATATATATATATATATATATATATATATATATATATATATATATATATATATATATATATATATATATATATATATATACACATATGCCAAAATCGACACATATATGTGTATACACCTATACGTCTACATATACACAGCACGTTACATATATGTATGCAGATATATATCTATGTAGGTATATACGGGCATAGTTATATATATGTTAGCAGATATATAGATCTATATAAGTATATATGGCCATACATCTGTAGATAGCAATGGCAGATTAACAAATACACATATGTCCACATGCACAGGCAATGGTGTTAACAGGCCCCATACACTATACATCTTGTACAAATAGGAATCCCTCCCACAGCCAAACACATGCTCCCTGCAATACACTACCAAGTACAGTCTGCCTCCCATAGGACATGTAATATGTTGAAGCCATCAACATCCCCAGGATACAGATACAAAGACACAGATATGCAGATACAGAGATACAGATATACATATATATATATATATATATATATATATATATATATATATATATATATACATATCCAGGAGTAGCCACCAAACCACGATGCAGGAGCCAAAAAGATATTTTATTTAAGACAAAAACTAAAATCAAAATACAGTTCATTTTGATTTTAGTTTTTGTCTTAAATAAAATATGTTTTTGGCTCCTGCATCGTGGTTTGGTGGCTACTCCTGGATACTTTCTTCAGTTTGGTATCGTTCATTTTCTAATATATATATATATATATATATATATATATATATATATATATATATATATATATATATATATATATATATATATATATATATATAAATAAATCCATACATGTGACTACACATACACATGCAGATATATGTACAGTAAGATACATATGTAGAAGGTGCACACAATATAGAACAGCCACTATGCCTACAGTTATTACCTGAACAACTGGACACTGTATGGGCCACCCATACAAATGTCAATTGTTGCCTGCAACATATACCCATAGAAAGGTCATAGAAAAGACACCACACACAGGTTTGCAGAAATGGTAATCCTTTAATTGTGTACTATAACAGTTCTATATGCCATGTCATATAGCTGTTCAGATACTGACAACCATATAAACAGAGTACTGAAACTGTGAAACAGTTACACTAATACAGTAGTCTGGAAAGGTTCACAACTGTTGCTGTCCAGGCCAAACCCTTCAAATTGTACAATAGTGAAGACAGATTGGGCCACAGGATATCAAACAATCAACAATATGTACTGCAGGTGTGTAGTTCAGCAGCCTCTATCTACACTCTGTACAAACTCAGTAGAAGGTAAAGATGTTTTGTGATCAAATGGGTTGTAACTGGTACATAACAAGGCATAACTTACACCATTATGAGCACAGTGACAAACAGCACAGTCTGTATGGCAGGAGGCAGTAGGCCTGCAGTACCCCAATTCATGTAAGTAATGTCAATATTGGTGAAGTATATGGTACTGCACATTAGGATACCTTGTGGCAGATTCACCCCTGATACCCCCACATTTTGTAACAGCCTAGGTCATTTATGGTGCTCCTCACCTACACTCAATAATACAGGCCCATATACTACTATTACATATACTGGCCTCTGGAGTGCATAAGGGCACACATGTATTGTGTAGGTGACGCCCACACATATATGGCCCCAGCCCCATTGTATGTGTAGGGGATACAACAGCAGTGGACTAATGGCAGCAATGGCAGTGTGATATACTCACAGCCCACTACAGAACAACCCCCGATAGCATGAGATATGTGCAAAGCTTAAGAGGAAAACAAAAAAGGAGTGTAACACCATAGACATAAAACTGGAACTTTAATACAACAAAAACAAGAACAGGATAAGCGCTTTCGGCATGTGCCTTCCTCAGATTCTGAAAACAATTCCTACACACAACTATTTAAGAACCAGCTAACCAATCTAATTAAAAGGCAATTAAGCAATTAAAAAATGAGGCAATAAAATATAGCAACACTTACTCCCCATTTGCATAGTGCACTTGTAACAAAAACATGTTTTTAAATAACAGATCCAAGCTTAGAACAAAACTATATTTTGTTAAAGACAATCAGCATAGCATGCTAAAACTTAAAGTAAATAAATAAAACACTGCTGTCATAACTATTACACAGCTTGTAAATCTGTTAAAACTCAGAGCTCCTAATGTCAACATATCAGGTTCACAACCATAATATTAAAGAAGCAACAGTCACAGCCTGATATACAACAAACAGATAACTATTGTAATTGCATAAAAGTCTGATGAACACTCATAATTCATACTATGAACAAAATAGACACAAAACTCACCCATTAATAGCAGAATACACTATAACTCCAAACTTAAAAGATGTCATGTTCACATCTCTGAAAGAAATGAAAGCATGCATAAACACCTATTCTATAGAAAGTGTAGAGAAGGAATATTACAAAGCTGACATCTGTAACAAAGATGAATAGGAAGTAAAAAATAAAAAATATATATATAAAATGAGCTTCCTTAATGGCAAAAAGTCAATCTTCTTTCTTTCAGGAACAGTTTAAGTGGAACAATACCATTAAGCCCTGGGAAACAATCAGCCCTTAAGTCCATTATCCATTTAGATTCTTCCATTTCCATTTGATTTGTTACATCCCCTTCTCTTATAGTTGGACGAACCATTACAAGGACCATAAATCTAAATGTATGGGTGGCATTATCTCGAATATGAGCATACAGCACATTCGTAACAACCTTAATGTGTATATCAGATTGGTGCTTAAAGATTCTTTCTTTTAGCGTCCTATTCGTTTTGCCCACATAGAAACATGGGCAAAAAGTACCAGTAGCAACATATACCACATTCTTACTATTATAGTTGGCATTTCCAAATAAACTGGTATGCCCTTCCTGTAACTGGATGTGTAAAACATTACTGGTATTGATAACAGTACAGGCTTTACAACTGCCACATTTCCGTGTGCCAGAATGTGTATGTTCATTCCTTTTGGCTTTGCAGCTTTTATTGCAAAGCAACCTCTTTAGATTTTTCTTGTTCTTAAAAGTAAAATGAGGTGTAGTCCCTACTATTTCTTTTAGTCTATTGTCTGATGTTAACACAGGCCAGTATTTTTTGATTATTCCACATATTGTAGAATTATCACTACTGTAAGTAAGGCTGACCATCATGGTCCCCTGCCCTACATTAGGACGTATTCTATCATCTTTCACCACTTCACTTGTCATTCCATTGATATACTGTTGAGAGTAGTATGGTCTACCCTTATTCTTTCTAAGATCTCTTGCATGATCTATTGTTATTCCTTCTCTGACTGGCCTATAACCATGATCCTTGAAACCTTGTAACAGTTTATTGCTTTCCATGAGAAAGGTATCATCCTGAGTACAAAGCCTGAACACTCGAGTGACTTGGTTGTCAGTCACATTGTGGAAAATATGCCTCGGGTGCATACTGGAAAAATGCACCATATGGTTCCTCCACATAGGTTTCCGATACAGCATAGTATTTATCCCTTTAATAGGATTCAATAGGATCTTGACATCCAAAAATTCAATATCTGTTCTGGACATCTTAAGATCGAATTTTAGAAACGAATTAGTCTGTGTTAAAAAATCCACAAAATTTTGGACTTCTTCTTCACTTCCAGCCCATAGAATCATAATGTCATCCACAAATCTATTATAGAGGAGCACATTCTCTTTCCATTGGAAGTTTACATTCAGTGCACATAGCTCTTCCCATGAAGTAAACATGAGATTAGCATAGCTATTCGCGCTGGGGGTACCCATAGCTAACCCCCACTTCTGTCAGTAGTAGCTATCTCCATAAACAAATAAATTGTTCTCTAGCACCAGTTCCAATAGGCTGCAGAAAACATAAGTCTAATTTCCTTTCTCTATACAAATCTCTTATGGCTTCAACACCATATGAGTTAGGAATTGATGTAAACAAACTATGAACATCCATAGTGACTAATAACAAATGGGAGAAGTCATAGATGTTAGTAGTGGCTTCCTGTAAATGCTGTAGGAACTGTGCCATATCTTTTCCAATGTTCTTGTAATCACTCAATAGCTTTTTCAGCTCATTTTCCAAAAAGACTGAAAGGGGCTCTATTGACCATCCTCGGCCTGCCACTATGGGATGCATGGGTGGTTTAGAGCAGTTTTTATGGATTTTTGGCAGTCCATTGATGATAGGTATGACAGGATGTTCAACTATGAAAAACTCATATTTTATTTTTTTTTATTTATTTATCATTTGTTGACCGGGAAAGTCCGACTAGGTTCCACAGAGCCTGTTTTCAGCAAAGGCCTGGGGAGAAATGCTCCAGATGCATGTCTTTAGAATGTGGGAAGAAACCGGAGTACCCGGAGGAAACCCACACGAACACAGGGAGAACATGCAAACTCCACACAGAAGGCACCCCAGCCGAGAATCGAACCGGAGAACCTCTTGCTGTGAGGTGACAACGTTAACCACTGCACCACTGTGCCGCCCCTAGTTCCTTTGTTATACTCCTGTTCATAAGCATATCATAAAGTGCATCTTCTATCCTCCTTTTCATCACATCAACTTCTTCTTTCATAATTGTTAAGTATGTTGCTCAATCACTGAGCATATTTAACATACTTTCATTATAATCATCCGTACTCATCACCACCACAGCTCCTCCTTTGTCAGCTGGTCTAATAGTTATATCCTCTCTGGTCTGCAGTTCTTTTAAAGCATCCAATTCTTCTTTGGTCAAATTCTGATAGTGTTTACCTTTGCCATCTGTTCTAATTTTGGCTAGTTCTTGCTCACATAACCACATGAAAATCTCAACCGTAGGATGGCTTACTGGAACAAACGTGCTAGGCTTCCTAGGTGGTCTTTCAGAGTCATGATCTTATCTAACATTGGACCCAAAAATATGTTTTAATGTCACATTACGTCCAAAACACTTTATATCAGTCACAAACTCATGCAGCAGTGAACGTAAAGCTGGTATAAAACTTAATCCTTTTTCAAGTAGAGTAACAAACTCTTTTTTCAGAATACTATTCGAGATGTTAACAACTAAGGAATTCATCACAGAACTTTCTTTCTCTTCCTTTCTCTGCTTGCAGGTCTGCCTACATGTGGCTCCTTCGCAATGAAACATAGCAATACTTACTTCCCATTTGCATAGTGCACTTCTAACAAAAAACATGTTTTAAAATAACTTAGATCCAAGCTTAGAACAAAACTACATTTTGTTAAAGACAATCAGCATAGCATGCTAAAACTTATAGTAAATAAATAAAACACTGCTGTCATAATTATTATACAGCTTGTAAATCTTTTAAAACTCAGAGCTCGTAATGTTAACATATCAGGTTCACAACCATAATATTAAAGAAGCAACAGTCACAGCCTGATACACAACAAACAAATAACTATTGTCATCGCATAAAAGTCTGATGAACACTCAGAATTCATACTATGAGCAAAATAGACACATAAGTCACCCATTAATAGCAGAATACAATATAACTCCAAACTTAAAAGATGTCATGTTCTATAGAAAGTGTACAGAAGGAATATTACAAATCTGACATCTGTAACAAAGACGGATAGGAAGTAAAAAATAAAAATATATATAAAATGAGCTTCCTTAATGGCAAAAAGTCAATCATCATTCTTTCAGGAGCAGTTTAAGTGGAACAACACCATTAAGCCATGGGAAACAATCAGAAGTGCATAAGGGCACACATGTGATGTCTAGGTGACACCCGCACACATATATGGCTCCAGCTCCACTGTATGTGTGGGGGATACAACAGCAGTGGACTAATGGCAGTATGATATACTCACAGACCACTAAAGAACAACCCCCAACAGCATGGTATATGTGCAAAGCTCGGTATGTAGATGGAGGACAGATGCTGGAACACAGGCACATATGTGGAACACTGTTGCCATTCACTAAGCAAGGTGCTGATGTTACAGGATAGTCTGCAACATACCCTTAGTCAGGGAATTGAGGTTACACACAGAAATGGATGTAGCAATGTACTGATGGCATGCAACAGACACACTGCCAGTGTAATATCTGGCACAGGACCTGTGTGGTGGACGGACAATACATGATAGGCATACCTCTGTCCAGCAAGAGGATAGGCCCACATTAGTGAGCTATGCAGACAGACTGCACTCCAAGGTACACTAGTATGTACACACACACACACACACACACACACACACACACACACACACACACACACACACACACCCTGTAACACCAGTACTATGCAAAGCATAACACAATTCTATTCATAGTCTGTCTGTAGTTCCTGATCCTCCTACGAATATTTGGCTGCTCTTAGTGTGCAGGTTCTCCTGTAAGAGGTATTGCTACCTGCTGTCTGTAACACTGATGCCCACACACAGGAAGGATGTCCATCACACAGGAAATGTAAAGGGACCACACCCACATGCTGTAGGGATTTATAGTGGGTGGTTGCCATGACAGTGGTAATTGGAAGTAGTACATGTGTAATTATATATATATATATATATATATATATATATATATATATATATATATACACATGGCTATCTGGATAAGTATATGTACATGTATTTCCACCATCTGTCCTGGACTTGGAGTGTAGCCCTACCCCAGCCCCTATAGTCCCAAAGACATAGTGCAAGGGGATGTCAGGTATGTACAGCAGGTATATTACTTGACTACTGCTATTGTCATTGGGATTGTCTTCTCAGACATGGTGTGTGTGGAAAGTGACATCTGCTCATAACATGTGTGCCATTGGCTACTGACAGACACCCTAATGAAATTATTGTAAAGTACCGCCGCTAGCATGCAATACTCCTGTGGAGTGCAGCAGAGATATTGGCCAATATATGTGGAACTTCATACACACCCTGTACAGTCCAGAGGTTTACACATAATCCCTTAGCACACATGTGTACCAGGCCTGATAATACGGATGTAGACAGCCATGTAGATGGATATAACACATAACGTCCGGTATACATTTGCGATCATAGGTTTTGGATTCACACAGTCCTGTCTGGCCTGAAACATAATGACTGCTGGTACAGGGGTGCCATGGACACATACTACCCACTTGATATTGACATGCATCTGTACAGCATCCCACTGCTCTGTCTGACATACATGACTTTTAAGGGAGGCCTAGCAGCAGTGCATCTGGCAAGTATCTGCACATGACATCTCACTGGGTAAGTACACTAGCCTGCTAGGCATGTAACAATGGTGGAATGCACATGTACCTGCATATATAGCAAGCTCAACAGCCATGTCACAGCACAGGGTAAGATACACCTGTGTGAAAGTGCATAACCACAACCAATGTGAACACAGCCACAGCCACATATGGTAAGCTAGCATATTATTACGGTATATGGACTATCTGTTCTACACCATCCTCATATGTGCCACTCACAGAATGACCCTACATATACTGGGCTGTTACACAGTTTGGTCTGATGGCTGTCTGTGATATGGGACATGTGTGTGTGTGTGTGTGTGTGTGTGTGTGTGTGTGTGTGTGTGTGTGTGTGTGTGTGTGTGTGTGTGTGTATATGGCCCTACAAACATGTACGGCAAAACAATACCATGCAGTGGGGCAGCATGTAACATCAGATAGAAGGGGAGCTAGAACAATAACATCTACCACAGTCTGTACACAGGCTAATGTACATATTAACAATACTCACACTTCCGACATTCACCATCACTACACAGACCTCAGTACTGTACAAACATCCACAGAATGTCCAGGTTATGTCATGATATATAACCCCTTCTGTACATGACATGTGTAGCAATCTGCTATATCACTGGCTTGTTATCAGATATGATGACACTATTTATGGTGTACAGCACATATGCACCAATTCATGCACGACATATGTACAAAGGTTGACAGAGGTGTGGCTGACAGCACATACACAGGGCCAGTATAGACATGTTGCTGTGATAACCTCATACATTTACCATTGTAATGGGGTTTGTTGCAGCATATGTCCTATGATGGATATGAAGTCAATAACTGTCACGGCCTTCACTATCTACAGACTGCAATCCTCACACTATCTTTTGCATTCCACAGATAGATGCACCGTGGCTAACACATGAAACCAAAGGCACAAGACTGCCCAGTCTGCAGAAGACCCTGCAGATGGGGATTCCTCATATACATGGAACTGACATGGCAGGTATTGCAATATGTATGACAGGCATATCCAGAAAAACACTGTTAAACCAACAGTACTCCAAATGCAGTATAGCAGCACTTACAGTCTGAAGTCAGGTCAGGCACATCCCCCTCCTGTTCATTGTACTCTTTCCTCAGTGTATGCTGTTAGACGTAAATTCCCAATCCATCTGAGATGCTGTTTGCCAAGCAGCAGATCTAGTTCCTGCTCACAGTGACTGAAAAGGGCCAACACTACAATGATGTTCCTAGGTATTGGAGTGTGTTTCCATGCATTTGGCTATGGGAATGTTACCACAGCTGTTCCACATTCAATCAGCTAGGGGAGGGCTGCAATTCATGCAGAGGCCATCAGCTGATCATGAGCATCACTTAAATTACACATGCTGCTGCCTATGCATAGCAGGTGTGGGCCTCCACATCCACCAGAGAGGGGGTGGGGGAGGCAGACAGAGGCAAATACATGTCAGGGAGGGGTGGGAGAGTAAAACAGAAGCATGTTTGTGTCACACACCTGCCCGCACAGGGTATCAAACCCCAGACAACTATGTAGTGTTATCACAGTTTGATGTGGTTATTGGATGTGCCACATGGGTTACCTGCTGTGCAGTACTGGGAACATATATGCGATAGTGAGTGACATCTGCAACAGGGATATGGTAGAGATATGGTAGGTGACGTACACATGCCTGTCTGCATGAACAGGTGCCAGTGTCAACTCAGGCACACTCACACAGGGATGCACACACATTGACACACTTGGCAGGCCCAGGAGTACAACTCATCGCTAGTGGGATTGCCACAACACATCAATGTGCAGGTATCACATTTACCACATGGGTCATATGGAGGTTTTATGGGCAAAGAGTATGAGGAGGTGTCAAACATCAGACAGCATGCTTCAGTATGCCCTGGGGGGTTGTACTGAGTGTGGATGTGGGCATACGCACCTTACAACACACACATGAACACACAGGGTGCCAGTTCTGGCATGCTCGGGTGCATGTCTGCACGAGCGTGTGGTGGTCAACTGTGCCAGCAGGCTGTGCAAGGGTAGGTGATGGGTATACCTTGGCACCAAGCCACATGACAATGGTCTGCATTGTGGCTCAGGCCTGTAGTTTTTGTATTTGCCCACACGGGTGGGTATTGCATCCCCATCCAGTCACCTGGATGACTATTGTGTGTGGCCAATGCTGTACATCACTTGCCATATATGTGTTCCTTAGTGCATGCCATGAATGGTTTCTGGGATGTGCACACCTCCCACATGCATGTACAGTGACATGTGCTACTATACCTGGGGTGTCTGGCCCAGGTTGTGAACACAGATTATCATCAGATGTGTCAGTCTTGCCCACCTGTGGCAGGAACTGGAAATGGGCAGCAGGTTTACCCTGCACCTACATTGATAGCATGCTAACAGCATTCCCTGATGTCAGTGACATCTGTCTATACAGGGCATGTTGTCAGGCATCGTATGTCCGTTGTGAGTCACATGTGAAGGCACCATAGATGGTGCAGGTGTCCGTTGGGGAACATGGCGGAGGTGCACTGTCTGCATGCACGTGCATATGGGACAGATGGGCAGGGTGACATGCCCTCTGTAGCCCACTGCTATCACACCACAGTTACTATCAGTGGCCAATATGCAGTGTACTACCCACATATTGGCTGTTGCCTAGGCATGTGTGTGCGTAAAACACATCGGTTGAGTGTGTGCTCTGGGTAATAGTGGCGTTGCTAACTGTGATTGGCTGGCCTTGATGTCACATGTATGGGTATGGCTTTGCACCCCAGCCTCTCTGCCAATTTACATCTGTTATCCCTGTATGGTTGACATTGTGATATATAGTAGGGCCACCAAAAATGAAATAAGCAAAACACCCTCCCCATTGCCCACACACTCACACCCACCTCTGTGTAGGATATGAGTTACAAACACACACACCTGTCATGTTTGTGAGATGAACTCCTACCTCACTAGTTTATTACACTACAGCACTATGCCGTTATAGCACATGCCATGGACAGTACTGAAATACTTCTTCCCGAAAGGTGTATTTCACATTGAATGACATCAGCAGGATTAGCAAAGAAGGCCATTTCAATTGTACTGCGAGTGACTAGCCTAAAATACATTGCTCCCTACACAGACTGTGAGACACACACAAAACATCCACAACTGACATGTGTGGTTATTGAACCTTTGACTGAGGTCTATATCACACTACAGCATGGAGCTGTTATAGGACGCACAACAGGAATTACTAGAGAAATCCTTCCCCAAAGGTGTATTTCACAATGAATGACATCAGCAGAATTACCATATAAGGGCATTTCAACCGTACTGCGAGTGACTAGCCTAAAATGCATTACTTCCTACACAGACACTGAGAAACACACATTACATTCACAGCTGACATGTGTGGGTATTGTACCCCTGACCAATGCCTATATCACATTACAGCATAGAGCAGTTATAGGTTGCACAACTGGGAGTACGACAGAACTTTTTCCACAAAGTTTTATTTAATAATGAATGACATCAGCAAGATTGCCAAAGTAGGGCATATGAAATGTACTGCGAGTGAGTAGCCTATAATGCATTACACCATACAAAGACATTGGAACACACACAAAACATCCAGAACTGCCATTGCTGGAGATGGAACCCTACCACAGCTCAAAATCACACTACAGCAGTACGCAGTTACAGGATGCACTACAGAGATTACTGAGCTACAACCTTCCCAGAGGTGTATTTCTAGGTGGCTGACATCAGCAGCCTTGCCAAAGTTGAGTATATGAATTATAAGGAGTGTGAGTACTCTAAAAAGCATTCTTCTCTACTCAGTCAAAGAGAGATGGAGACACAAAGATTCACACACACAGTTGTCAAGTCTGGGGTTGGAACATCTATCTAACTACATTAAAACACTACAGCAGTACGCAGTTATAAGACACACTACAGAGATTACTTAGTTGCACTCTTCCCAGAGGTGTATGTCTACGTGAGTGTCATCAGCAGCCTTACCAAAGTTGAGTGTATGATTTGCATGGAATGTGAGTAGCCTAAAAAGCATTACTCTCTCCTCAATCAGAAACACACATTCACACACAAACGCAGTTGCCAAGTCTGAGGTTAGAACTACTACCTAACAAGTTTATCACTACAGCAATACACAGTTATAGGACACACCATGGAGATGACTGAGATACAGCTCTCCCAAAGGTGTATTTCACATTGGTTGACCTCAGCAGGTTTGTCATAATACTGGTATGGGGAGGGCAGTGAGTGCATGGGCCATAACCCATTCATGCAGGGGTTGACATGCCACATGCGAGAACACATGGGGTCATATATCACAGGTACGTGTATACAGCTACTAGATGACTACTTCCTTGTACAGTCATGTTGCACAGCTGGCACGTGCACTACATAGTTTGTCATGCTGACGGATACTGGTGGCTAGTATCTGCAGTAAGTGACATCTGCACATCATGTGTTTGGGGGCCTTTGGCTGTGTGCTGGGTGGGACAGGCCTGGATGGCTCTTTGTCATGGCCACCCTCTTCCACATATCTATGTCTGTCTACCCTTGGCTTATTATAGTGTGTTGTCCTTACATATGTGTCTGTATTCCTATCCACTGTGTGTGAAAGGCAGGAGTGGTGCATACTGACATGTGTCTGCACTAAGAACTGCGATGGCCAGATATGTCTGGTACACTGGTGTTTGCAGACATGGCCTTCATGTGTTTAAGTGTGTGAGCATGCCCAGTATGACCTTTCAGTACGTTGTTGACTGACATTGCCTTCATTCCGCTAAGTGTGTGAGCATGCCCAGTATGGCCATCTGTATTGCATGTGTGGATCAAGTCCAGGTAGTTTGTACTGTGGTGCTGACCTTTGTGTTTTACACTGATAGGTAGCATGCTGTGTCTGCAGGGTATCCAATGGTCATTTGGCATTGAGTGTTGCTACATTTCTGCATAGCGGGGGGGGCACCTGACTGTTTCTACATTTCTACACAGGAGTGGGGGAGCACACCTGAGTGTTGCTATAAGTGTACGTAGGATGGGGGGCACACCTGACACTTGTGCACATTTGCTAGGACTGTACTGGTATGTCAGATACTCCATTTCAGTCTGTAGTCTTACCTATCGTGCTGACTAGAGGCATACCAGTGTACTACAGATCTTAGCTTTAATTATCTACATATTAGTTTCTGACTTCCTAGCCTTCACAACTTACATCCAACTGCCTGGCTGCTGTCTGTTTGTGTAAGCCTGGGGGAGGGGTTACCCATAGGGCTCATTCAGAGGCCATAGTACAGCATTTGTTTGTCTTTGTCTACACCTTTCCTGCTGGCTGAGACTGTTGTTGGGTATGTGAACTTTCCTGACTGGCATGTGTGGGTCTTATGGACACACATGTCGCTCAGCCCATTTCCTGCAGTGGGTTTTGTCACCCTGTGTAGTACTGGCTACTATGGTGACTCCAGTATGTGTTACAGATGTCATGGTGCCACTATGGGTGTCTACTGCCAGGTGCCATAACATTTGGCCATCCAATTCCCTTGCATGCTCACATCCATACCATAGCTACAGGTAACAACACATTCTACTGCATTTGGCAATTGGTAGGTTGATTGACTTACCTTGAGGGTGTGCCAGACTTGACGATGGTGCTGGAGGGCTGCCTATTTTGGATGCACATTGTACATTCCCTATACATCACTGAGCACAGGTAGTGTCATGTTTGGTATCCCTTTTACTGCCTGTGCAAGTCAGACAGTGGTGTCATTCTCTGGGCCCTACTGTGTCAGTGCATATGCTATGCGTTGCCTCTTTGCTAAGGCCAGAGCATACTGGGCACACCTCCTTCTGCCTACTGGGTCAGGCTGAGGTTGTTCCTCCTCCATGTTACTCTGTGCCTGTACAGACCTTGGCATTGGTGGGGGGGGGGTCTATGTGGCCCTGCCTCATGCTGTTCCTGCTGCAGCTATTTCCACAGGATAATATTGTGTAGCATAGCACACACCATAACAATTTGGGAACATGTTGCTGGTGAATACTGCAAGGCTCAACTGGATGTGTCCAGACACTGGGACCGTGACCTCAGCATCCCAAACACATGCTCTATTATATGTCTGACCTATGCATGTGCCTCATTATGGCGTTGTTGTTCAGGTGTGTGTGCGTTTCTGATGGGTGTCATCAGCCACAGCTCCAGTGGGTACGCAGCATTCCCCACTAGGTGACCATAGGGGATGTCCACATTGGCAAATCTCTGGGAGAGCTTTGCCAGATGCCATATGTGTGAGTCGTCATAGCTTCCAGGGCAGACAGCACACACATTCATTATAATGCCCTGGGCATCACATATGACCTGGCAGTTGAATGAGGGGATGCCCCTGCGGTTGATGTAGGCCCTACTCTGCTCACCGGGTGGTGCTTTGATGCATATGTGCATGCAGTCTATAGCACACACTACCCCGGGGCATTCTGCTATTTGGTGGAAGAGATGCATATTGCTGGTCAGCAACTCGCATGTGTTGAGGAAATGTACGTGCTCACTGGCATGTGCTGACATGGCATCCAGGAAGTGGTGGAATACTCTGGATGCTGATGCCTGTGAGGTCCCCATGATATCCCCAGTTGTGCTTTGGGAGGTACCTGTGGCTAGTATACCTGTGCCTACACATACTTTGGTATCCACTGGGATGGGTTCCCCTCGGTCAGTTTGGTGTGTCAGGTGTGGCCGGCACATCTCAACAATTTGCTGTAGGAAGTCTCTGTCCACCCTATAGTGCTCCACTATCTCCAGCTCATGTAGCCCCTGGTAGGTTATACTGGGTCTGTACACTCTTTTCTGTCTCCTCAGTGTGGGTTGTTTGGCAGCATTCACATCCTCACCACCATCAGCCTCTTGCACATGTTGTTCTATGCTGTCTGCTGCAGCCCTTCTCATTTTGTAGGTTTGTTTGTTAAAATGTCCCCACTTGTATACACTGGTGGTGTAGAGCTTGGAAAAAATAGAGGGGAAAGTGTTTGCTTAGTTTATAGTAGTGTACTGGGCTGGGCTGTTCTGCTGTCTGTGTAATTGGCTGATTCTGATACATTTCACCCGCCAGCTAAGCAAGTTCTCCTTGATTGCCTTCCTACTGCTGTTTTCCCTTCCCATTGCCTCCCTGTTTAAGCCTGTGTGCATGCTGCGCAAATGGAGTGGTCAAATCGGCACATAGCTGCTATTTCCTAGTTTAACTTACTTTTTCTTCTTGTAAAACACAGTCTGCAACATGCACACCCGCTTACACTTTGTAAAGAGTGCTAGGCAGGTTTGGACACCCCCCTAGCTTAGCTGTGCTAAGCTAGGAGCAATCCTGAGCCACAGGGCTCCAGTCCACTTACAGTACGCCTGACACCCCCCTCCATGATGTCACTTATATCCTAGTCTTGCACCCAGCTATTTATACTCTTGCACTCTTGGGACCTGCCTCACACCCTGGAGAAATCTGGGATTCACTATCCTTCCCCTCATTTGCATAGGATTGCCTGCTAATGCATATTTGCATGTTCCACACTAAGCATCCGCCCATTACTCACTGGCCAGGTTGTCTTATGCCTGCCATTGTCTTGCATGGCAGAATACTGATTTTAGTTAGAATGCTTATTTTAGGTTTATTATTCCCTCCCTGATCTTGTTTGCACACTGCTGCCCTATGCTTAAACAGCCGAGATAGGCAAAAAAAAAAAAAAAAAAAAAAGTTTTTATTTTTTAATTTTTTAAACAGTTTGCAATGCCAATGGTCTTCTACTTGGCAATTGGCATGCTTCCTCAATAATATGCAGCCTTTACTTGAAGCTGTCATAGCTCCATTTTGTAGTTTGCAGAAATGAACTTGGTTACTAACCGAGTACATTTCTGCAGACTGCATTCATCCTGCACTGACAGCTGCCGGCTTCCTGGATCAGAAATTACACTCATTTGCATGGTTTTCATTTGCAAGTGAGGGTAATTTGCATACAGGAGCTCAGTCCATGCAGGATTAGTCTAAGAGCTCTCGTGCATGTCCCAGGAGCTCATTCCTGGATTGCACGTTGGCCATACTGCCGAAAATAGCTCTTAGACTAATCATGCATACTCTACAGGGTTTCGTAAATCTGGGGGTCTGTGTATTTTATTTTTTTCCACAAAATTGAAAGAACTACTAAATTATAATTAAAATAACATAAACCTCAATCCAACCCTTTTTCTCTTTTTAATTTACATGTCATAGTCTAGTAGATTCACTAATCTGCTGTGCAAGACTAAACTAGTCCTGCACGTAAGCGGCAGTTGAAGAGGAGGATGGCAGTGTGCCATGCATAATAATGAAGGTGCGATGCTGGAGCTCTAAATGCTACCCTGAGCGAGGACGAGTGCAGGGGGCATGTCTGAGAGCAGAGATCTCAGAATAAACACGCCCCTGAAAAGTAGAATAGAAGAAAGTGTAAATAAATGAGCGAAACCACTCATAGGTGTCCGCATATCTCCACCAACAGTCCCCATGTGTTCAACAGCAACAATACATTGAAATAAAATGAACAAACCCTTGTATTTATTTTTTTAAAACCCCGAGTACAGCTAACCGCAGGTGCGCAGGTTTGCCCATCGCTTAGCTATGGTTAAAGCAGCTGAAAAAGCTGAAGAGGATAACAAGGAACATATATGCAAATAAAGTAGCACAGCAATAGTGGAGTGGTTAGAGCATCCACCTAATGAACAGCCCTTCCCAGTTCGAGACCCACTGCAGCACAAATCATTTTCCATGGGAAATCTGTATATGAACCTAATTTTACATATTTTTGCCGTATAACCTACATAATAACATTTAGATGTAAACTGGACTACTGCATGAAATGCACATGTGAAGTGTAAGTGTCATAATGAATAAGACACAAGTAAGCAGGTCTAAGCACAAATAAGCAGCAGTAAGCGTGAGCAAGTGTGTTTGCATGGGGGAAACATTGCCCAGACAGATTAAGGAAAGTAGAAGCTAACTGAGTGTAAGAAACTGTAACCGGAGGTTAGCAGTGCTTACCATCATGCAAACCCATGCAAAAGCGCTTACAACCGTTTTAAAGTGCCTAATCACTCTGGATCCAATGGCCCATGTTCTGCCCAGCAACAAAATAAACTGGTTATGCAAGGCTCAAACTCAGAATCCCATACACTATATTTACAGTAGTTAACCACTAAATCACTAAGCCATCATAGCAATAGATAAGTGAGATTAAGGCCATACACCCCATACATCCACATGGTTTTAGATATGTGTGTGTGTGTAAATATATATATATATATATACAGACATATACATATATATAAGTATATATATATATATATATATATATATATATATATATATATATATATATATATATATGGATAGATAGATATATGCGTGTGAGTAGATATACACAGATATATAGCTATGATAGGAAACAGCACACAAGAATGACATATGTTCACAGGCTATGCCAATGGAACTAAGGGGCCCAAGCAAGAATCATGTAACATGTAGCATGACCCCCCCTCCCAGCCAGACAGAGGAAACATACACACAAACCAACAAACAATGAAAATAGACCACTGCTCCCCAGACAACAGACAGTATACCACCGGGGGGGGGGGGGTACACAGTGGACCCGTGAAATCTAATCCTGGAACACAGACAGGAAAAAAATTGTCATATTATGGAAGGAAGCCAGCACAATGACCTTTCTGGGTGGAGTGTGTACATACCTGAAATACAAGGGTGGGAAAGTCTCATAACCCATGGGTTGAGACAATGGGTCCCATGAAGTGGAGAGTAGGCAGCATGTAGTGGTGTGTTCAGACCCGACCTGCATCCAGAGTAAGGATGAGTGCTGTAAAGGAGGTGCGGGTTGGAGAACTATGAGTAGCTAGTTATGGGTCTAGGTGTGCAGGTGTTGGCTGTCGTGCGTCTATACGGACAGCCCCAGGGATGTAAGCAAAAGTGTTCATTGAACAGAGGTGTCACCCAATGAGCAGCCACACCTGCTACGAGTCCCACTGCAGCAAAGCCTAATCTACATGGCAAAGAATGGAATAACCAGATGTAGATGTATATATGTAGAGGTATGTGTGTGTATATCTACCCATAGCTACATGGAGATATACCTCTCCATCTCCATAGTACAAAAGTATACATACAGAAACAGAATCCATATAAATAACCACATACAGATGTATACATATGCAGACACCCATACACCCATATGTTGTTTTATATATTTATTGCGCCGGAACTGCGCATTGTGTGGGTGTTTTGTGGACATTTCATTTTTTGTTTTTATATATATATATATATATATATATATATATATATATATATATATATATATATATATATACAGCAATATTTAAATATATACATGTATGCATACATATACAGATATATCTGTATATAGTAATGTATATATATATATATATATATATATATATATATATATATATATATATATATATATGTGTGTGTGTGTGTGTGTGTGTGTGTGTGTGTGTGTGTGTGTGTAAATATACACATGTATATAGTTAGGATATGATACAGCAGTTATGAATTACATATGTTCACAAGCCGTGCAAATGGGGGTGAGGGGTCCAATCAACAAACGTAACATGTAGGATCAACCCTTCCCCCCAGCTAGACAGGTGAAACATACAGACACACAAAAAAAGTAAACACACCACTGCTTCATGGACTACAGGCAGGATACTACCAGTGGGAGAGACCCGCCAAGTCTAATCTTGAAACAAAGACATGTATGTCCCTTGTGTATATATATATATATATATATATATATATATATATATATATATATATATATATACATATAGATATGTAGAAATATATATGTATATATGTGTGTAAACATACACATACATATAGCTAGGATATTAATAGAATTATGTATTTAAATTACATCTGTTAACTGGGTAAGTCTGGCTGAGCTTTTGGCTCATTTACAGCAGAGACCCGGGGAGAAAATTACAGCAGATATATAAATATATATACATATATATATATATATATATATATATATATATATATATATATACACACACACATAGATATGTATATATATATATATATATATATATGTATATATTTGTGGATATGTTACACCAGTTAAGGATTACATATGTTCACAGGCCATGCCAATGGGGGTGAGGGGTCCAATCAACAAACGTGTAACACGTAGCATCAACCCCCACCCACCTAGCCAGGTAAAACATAAAAACATACGATACAAGTAAACACACCACTGCTTCCCAGAGCACAGGTAGGATACTACCAGTCGGAGAGACCTGCCAAGTCTAATCTTGAAACAAAGACATCAATGTCCCTTGTGGGACACCTAAAAAATTAATGATCATCGGAGACAGTCCCTGTAACGATTTATCTAACCAGGCTGTATAAGTACACAGACCATTAGATTGTGTTAGCCTGATGACCCATGGGTTTAGACAAAGTAAGACATGGGTCCAGATAAGTGGAGAGTGGGCAGTGTGCAGTGGTGTGGTTACACCCCACCTGCACCCACACTAAGGGTGAGTGCTGTAGAGGAGGGGCAGGTGGGGGAACTATGAGTATGCAATTATGGGCCTAGGCATGCAGGTGTTGGCTGGCGCAGTTGTATTCAGAATACCCCGGGGATGTAAGTAATATTGCGAATTGGGCAGAGCTTACACCCATACCTCTCAACCTCTAAGAGCAAAATCACTGGACAGAACCTAAACTGCTGGTGGGGATAAATAGGGACAGAAAGCACATATTCCACTTACAACCTTAGAAAGCTGATAGAATAATAGGTTATGCATTAGCATGACTCGTCTGAAGGATGTGGAGTCTTAAACCCAATTATTTGTCTGCATTTAATGGTGTCATTTCCCAGGTATTTGTCAGACAGGTGCAGATTGTAAGAGGAACACACCAATATTATAAAGCAAACTCGGGACAGGCCGTGGATTCTGTACTGTCGACAGGCATGCTTTCGCCTAACAGGCAGCCATTCCTGATATGGGTCCCACTGCAGCACAGTCCAGTTTACATGGCAAAGTACATTATAACCATATGTGTTGTTGCATAACCCACTACACAACACCTACAAACACATGGTCGCAGCACCCCACTGTAGGCATGTAAGCTGAAGTGATAGGCATCACAAGGTATTATTGTAGTACTCACTCCCACTCAGAGATGTGAGTGTCCAATGCAAACACCAAATGCAGTGCATATGCACAGCTGTTGTTGTAGAGAACATGGCCAGCTGTGGACCTTCCCTGCAGCCATCCTGCACATCCCTGGATAATCCCCCTACTAACACCCCCCTTTGTGCCCCATGCACACCACGTACCTATCAGCCCTGTGTTCCATTTCTATTAATGTCTATGGGTACACGTAGGTGACACCCTCTTCCCCCACTATATTGCCAGTATCTGGAACCCCAACCCACATGATATATCACAACTGTCCCACAGGACACATGTAACTAACACATGAAGGAACACCACAAGCACACCTGGAGCAGCACAGGCTCACCACCTTGCGAACCCCCCCCCACCTCACAGTCTATACCACTACATCAACTAGTGATACTGACACCTCTTGTCCACCCTCACATACAAATCCCAACATCCGACATACCTTCCCTATTGCTCCTCATCCAATTATACCTACGGGCTACTATACAGTTATAATGTCACCCCTACTACCTACCTACCTACTCCTTAGCTATTCGCCTCTACTGTACCACACTGATATGGAATAACTACACCTACCCCAAATGCCTGCATGTAACCTACCCAGACCTGTGAAACAGGACTCCAACCTCACCTTAAACTGACCTTTGTCAACATTCATACCTGACATATAAACCTGACCTAAGCATGGATAATACTGACAGTTTAACATAAACTAAGCATGATTAATGGGGGGCATAGCTATGTTATGTCTGTTACCCTCTATGAATGTGAACACCACAATATTAATTGGGATACATAGCTGTGGTCAATGTGGAGCTATACACCCCGGGCCACCACTGACAATGGACAATCATACAGTCCGAGTGTCCCGGTTGACAGATGTGAACAAAATCCATGATGTTGCACGTGTGTATGCGGGAGCAAGCAGGTATAAGCCTGCTTGGCCGCCGGTATGCGAGTACCACACTGGTGAAGCAATGTAGAGGCTAGCTGAGTGCAAGACGTCGGAACCAGAGGTCAGTAATGCTGTGCTTCACACAAAAAAAGTATACACACCTACAAATGTTTTATAGTGCCTTAGTTACTCTGTAGTCAGCAGCTGTTGTGGTGGCCATTAAAAATATAATCTGCACTGCCAGGTTGCAAACCGCCGACCCTGTACACTATAGTAGATGTGAGTTCCACTAAGCCATGGTGGCTACACATTCAGCTGTTGTGATCACAAACACATCATCCAGCACAGGCATGCAGCAGTATAGGAAATGCATAGAAGTGTGTAGATTAATACCAGAACACATGTGTCCATTGCTCAACCACAGTATTTTGAGCCATCTATGTGCAGCACAGAACAGTGCCTGTTCAATCATGCTGTGAGAACAGTAGTCCTGCATAATACTGAAGGGAATAATAATATACAGTGCGCATTGTGTGGGCCTGTGAGCATGCTTCATGCACAGTATGTCACACCTGGGCTGTTGGTTCTGTGGAACTGGGAGATGAGGCTGGCCAGGTGTGTGAGCAAACCGCTGCTACACAGTACCCTGGCAGGATGTTACCAGTGGGAGAAACACTGTAGATCAGCTAGGTCTACTCTTGACACAACAACAGGTCCGTCCCTGGCGGGATGAACCAACAGTTGTGGGTCACATCAATGTCACCACCATTATCGGAGGAGGATCAAGGGAAGGCTGGTACATATGTAGACTAAAAGAATGAAGAGCCTGAAGATGCTTGGGTGGGGAGAGTATACTGGAGGTGTACTGAGACGTGCAGAGAGGGAAATGCGTGGAGGTGTGGTATGGCAGGGCTTGCAACCAGGGAATGGATGGATGCAGTGTATGTGGAGCTCGGGGAGCAGGGGAAAGGAACATGGGTATGTCATTATAGTAGACATATGCAAATAAAGCAAAATAGCAAGAGTGAAGTGGCCAGAGCATCCGCCTAACGCACACACATTCCCAGGTCGAGTCCCACTGCAGCATATCCTATTTTCCATGTGATATCCATATGTTAACTTCATTGTGCTGTATAACCTACTAAGTAACATTTATATTTGCACAGGAGTACTGCCTTAAATGCACATAAGTGTCATAATGACTAAGGCACTAGTAAGCATGTGTAAGTGCATAACAGCAGTGGTACGCATGGATAAACAGTTGTAAGTGTGTGTACGTGTATTCGCGCGGGGGTAAGCATTGCCTTCATAGATTGAGCTAAGTAGATGCTAGCTGAGTGTAAGGTAATGCACCTCGAGGTTAGCATTGCTTGGCTCTGTGCAAAACTGCTCACACCCGTGTACGACCGCTCAAATGTCCCTAACTCACACTGTATCCGACAGCCAGTATTCTGCCCTGAAACACAATATATAGCCTCTGGAAGGCCCACACACAGGACGCTGCACATCATACACTACATGATTTATCATGAAACCATGACAGATGTACATAACCACTCATTCCACATACATATCATCCAGCACAATCAGTCAACAACACAAGGAATGTAGTAATATCACACCAAGCAACCTCTTAATGCATGAATCCCGGACATAGTGCGCCATAATATTTGTACATATAGGGATATCTGTCATATCCTGTTCTAATACACTTCAAACATTGCAAGTTACACAGTTATATGTGGTAAAACACATATATTGCTGGAGATGATACCTCTGAAACACGTACGTGTCAGCATGAATGACTGACCTCAGTCCTAAGGTCATCCATGTCAATTGCCAAGAGAATGAGGACAGGCCACACATATATGCCGAACATGCATGGACATATGGAGAGCTATACATCTGTAAATGTTGAGAGCTAGACAGCTATAGGTATATATCTATATCTATATATATATATATATATATATATATATAACTCACAAATAACCATATAACAGCAATCGTACAAAGATAGATTGATATGTTCAGTGTATATATCCATATATATATATATATATATATATATATATATATATATATATATATATATATATATATATATATATATATATATATATATATATATATATATATATATACACACACACATATATATATATATGTAGATATATATATATATATATATATATATATATATATATATATATATATATATGGATACATATACATAGCTAGAGCTATATCAATGTCCAGTTCTATCACTCTATATATGGGGGTGTAACATATATACTTATGCAGATATACATAAATAAACATATAAACATATATATATGTATATAAATAGCTGTATATACACATAGACATGTTTATATGATTTCCACATGGGAACAGACTCCTGGCCCACTCCGTTCTACATAACAGACCATGAGCACAGTTAATGCGGGTGGGGGCACAAATGAGGGACCCCTGGTAATTACTGTTATGTAACCCCCTCCAGCCTAATGGATATGCTGTGCAATCCAATATCCAACACATGCAGTACTTGACAGCAGGACCCAACAAATCACAGCTACAATGCTCCAACAGTTATCTATGTCACCTGTACATCTCAGGCCAATATCTGTAGCATATCATGCAGATACGCCATTGTACCACAGGGAATGTACTATGTTGAAGGGTTACACATTACAACAGTACAGATATGCTGTGCAGGTATGTATATATATATATATATATATATATATATATATATATATATATACACTATATGGGTACATACACATATACACAGACAAAGGGTATTAGTAGCTATACACGTGTAGCAGTAGTGTGGACATACTGGGTGCAATGTATATCCCCAGCCATAGACTCTGTACCCGGTACCTGTGACATATCTGGTGAGGCAACCAGCCCCACAAAGGGAATACTTACATTGCACATATACCTACTCACAATTCAAAGGACATGACACGACACACAGGTATGTATACACAGACAACCTTTATTTATGTACCATACAATAATGCATGCCATTACTGATAGCACATGGATTTTCATGTATATAACCAGTGATGGATGCAAGGCCCACACAAAACAGTAAATGCAGACAGTGTAGATATATAACATACTATGGTGTCCAGGCTAAGCCCTTCAATTCATACAGCAGTTGACAATGGATTTGCCTGCATAATACATAACAGTCAACAATATCAGATGTAGTTCAGCAGCCTCCAATTACAACCTGTAGTCATGCCCTTAGGGGACATTCATTACTTGTGTTAATGTCAATGTATCTGTCACATGTATGGTCCATGGCCAACAAATGTTGTGGGTGTCCATGTTATGACTGGGATGATAGTAGGAACCAAGCAGTAGTTAATGATAGGCCACTATCTAACACCCATACCCATATCACAGCAGGGCAAAGGATGCCATATATGTGGAGGACAAAGGCAGGAATGCAGGGCCATACCCACAATATTGCAGTTACACACCCTGGAACATGCTGGTGTCATAGGATGTGTTGCAAAATACCCTTATGCAGGAATACATCAGGTACACAAATGGATACAGCCATGTACTGCTAGCATGCAACACACACACTGCCAGTGTAATATCTGACACAGAACCTGTGTGGTAGACAGACAACACATGATAGGCACACCTCTGTCCAGCTAGAGGGTAGGCCTACAGTAGTGAGATATGCAGACAGACTGCAGTCCAAGGTAAACTAGTATGTGTACACACACACACACACACACACACACACACACACACACACACACACACACACACACACACACACACACACACACACACACACACACACACACACACACATACACCCTGTAAGACCAGCACTATGCAAAGCATTTCACCACTCTACTCACAGTCTGTCTGTATGCCCTGATCCTCTGTAGGGATCATAGTGGGTGGTTGCCATGACAGTGGTAATAAGGAAGTACTACACATGTGTACTCATATATATATATATATATATATATATATATATATATATATATATATATATATGGCTATCTGGGTAAGTACATGTCCATATCATTCCACCATATGTCCTGGACATGGAGTATAGCCCTACCCCAGCCCCTATAGTCAAAATGTAGCAATTCAAGGGGATACTGGTATATATAGCTGGTATATTAATAGACATTTGCTACTGTCATTGGGATTGTTGTCACAGACACGGTGTGTGGAAGGTGACATCTGCTCATAACATGTGTGCCATTGGCTACTGACAGACATCCTAAGGTTATCATGGTACAGTGCCTGCATATATAGCAGGCTCGACAGCCATGTCACAGCACAGGGTAGGATACATCTGTGTGACAGTGCATAACCACAGCCAATGTGAACACAGCCACATATGGTATGCTAGCATAATAATACAGTATATGGACTATCTTTCCTACACCATCCTCATATGTGCCACTCACAGAATGACCCTACATATACTGGCCTGCTACACAGTCTGGTCTGATGGTTTTCTGTGGTATGGGACAGTGTGTGTATGGCCCTACACACATGTAAGGTAAAATGGTACCATACAGTAGGGCAGCATTTAACAACAGATAGAAGGGGAGCTAGATCAATGACATCTACCAGTCTGTACACAGGCCATAGTACATATTAACAATACATACACTGCCGACATTCACCATCACTACACAGACCTCAGTACTGTACAAACATCCACAGAATTTCCAGGGTATGGCATTAAGTGTAATCCCTACTGTACATGACATGTTTAGCACTCTGATATATCACTGATGTGTTATCAGATATGATGACACTATTTACGGTGTACAGCACATATGCACCACTTCATGCACAACATATGTACAAAGGTTGACAGAGGTATGGCTGACAGCACATACACATGGCCAGTATAGACATATTGCTGTGATACCCTCATTAATTTACCATTGTAACAGGGTTTGTTGCAACATATGTTCAATGAGGAATATGTAGTCAGTAAGTGTCACGGCCTTCACCATCAACAGACTGCAATCCTCACACTACCGTCTGCATTCCACAGATAGATGCATCATGGCTAACACATGACATCAAAGGCACAACATTGCCCAGTCTGCAGATGAGCCTGACATGGCTGGTATTGTGACATGTACGACAGGCATATCCAGGCAAACACTGTTAATTCAACATTACTCCATATGCAGTATGGTAGCACTTACAGTTTGTAGTCAGGTCAGGCACACCCCCTGCCTGTTTGTTGCCTTCTTCCCACAGTGTATGTTATTAGAGGTAAATCCCCAGCTCATCTGAAATGCTGTTTGCCAAATGACAGTTCTAGCTCCTGCTCACAGTGACAGACAAGGGCCAACACCACCAGGATGTTCCCAGGTATTAGAGTGCGTTTCCATACAATTGGGTATGGGAATGTTACCACACCTGTTCCACATGCAATTGGCTAGGGAAGGGCTGCAATTCATGCAGAGGCCATCAGCTGATCATGAGCATCATGTTAAATACACATGCTGCTGCCTAAGCAATGCAGGTGTGGCCCTCCACATTCACCAGAGAGGGAGTGGGGGAGGCAGACAGAGGCAAATACATGTCAGGGAGATGTGGGAGTGTAAAACTGATGCATGTTTGTGTCACACCCTACCAGCACAGGGTATCAAACACCCGACAGCTATGTAGTGCTATCACAGTTCAATGCTATTATTGGATGCGCCACATGGTTTATCTGGTGAGGAGCACTCAGAACATATATGTGATGGTGAGTGACATCTACAACAGGGATATGATAGATCTACAGTAGGTGATGTACACATGCCTGTCTGTATGAACAGGTGCCAGTGTCAGCACAGGCACACTCACGCAGGGATGCACACACATTAACACACTTGGCAGGGCCAGGAGTGCAACCCGTCACTAGTGGGATTGCCACAATACATCAATGTGCAGGGAACACATGCACCGCATGGGTGATATGGAGGTCGTATGGGAAGTGAGTATGAGGGGGTGTCAGACATAAGGTGGCATGCTTCACTGTGACCTGGGGGGAGTATTGCATATGGATGTGGACATATGCACCATACAACACACATATGAACACACAGGGTTCAGTTTGGACATGCATGGGTGCATGTCTGCATGGGTGTGTGGTAGCCAACAGTGCCAGCAGGCTATACAAGGGTAGGCAATGGGTATACCTTGGCATCAGCCTACATGACAGTGGTCTGCATTGTGGCACAGGCACTGTAGCTTCTGCATTTGCCCGCACAGGTGGGTATTGCATCCATCTTCCAGTCACCTGGGTGACTATTGTGTGTGGCCAATGCTGTGCATCACTTGCCATGTATGTGTTCCCTAGCCCATGATTTGGATGGTGTCTGGGATGTGCGCACCTCCCACATGCATGTGCAGTGACATGTGGAACTGTACCTGGGGTGTCTATCACATGCTGTGAACACAACTTATCATTAGATGTGCCAGTCTTGCCCACATATGGCAGGAAGTGGTACTGGTCAGCAGATTTACCATGAACCTACATTGATAGCATGCTAACACCATTTCCTGATGTCAGTGTCATCTGTCCATACAGGCCATGTTGTCAGGCATGGTACGTCAGTTGTGAGTCACATGTGAAGGCACAATGGGGTTGCTAACTGTGATTGGCAGGCCTTGATGTCACATGTATGGGTATGGCTTTGCACCCCAGCCTCTCAGCCATTTACATCTGTTATCTCTGTATGGTTGACATTGTGATATGTTGTAGGGCAACCATAAATGAAATTAGCAAAACCCCTCCACATTGTTCACACTCACCCCACCTCTAAACAGGATATGAGTTACAAACACACGCCTGTCATGTCTGGGTGTAGAACCCCAACCTAACTAGTTTATTACACTACAGCACTACACAGTTATATTACACACTACAGACATTACTGAAGTACATTTTCCCCAAAGGTGTATTTCACAATTAATGACATCAGCAGGACTACCAAAGTAGGACATTTGTAATTTACTGCAAGTGAGTAGCCTATAATGCATTTCTCCATATACAGGCACTGAGACACACACATCACATCCAGAACTGGCATGGATGGAGATAGAACACTACCACTGTTCAAAATCACACTACAGCAGTACGCAGTTACAGAATGCGCTACGGTGATTACTGGACTATCAATTTCCCAGAGGTGTACTTCTAGGCGAGTGACATCAGCAGCCTTGGCAAAGTAGAGTATTTGTATTGTATTGAGTGTGAGTAGCCTAAAAAGCATTGCTCTTCACCCAGTTAGACACATACACACACACACACACAGTTGTCAGGGCTGGGGTTCGAACACCTACCTCACTAGTTTATTACACTACAGCAGTATGCAGTTATAGGATGCGCTATAGCAATTACTGAGCTATTATGTTTCCAGAGGTGTATTTCTAGGTGAGTGACATCAGCAGCCTTGGCAAAGTAGAGTATCTTTATTGTATGGAGTGTGAGTAGCCTAAAAAGCATTGCTCTCTACCTAATCAGACACACAGACACCAGGGCTGGGGTTTGAACACCTACTTAATTAGTTTATCACACTACAGCAGTACTCAGTCACTGGACATGCTACGGCAATTACTGAACTATCACGTTCCCAGAGGTATACTTCTAGATGAGTAAAATCAGCAGCCTTGTCAAAGTAGAGTATTTGTATTGTATAGAGTGTGAGTAGCCTAACAAACATTGTTCTTGACCCAGTGAGACACACACACACAGACTCTCACACATATTTGCCAGGGGTGTGGTTTGAACACCTACCTAACTAGTTTCTCACACTAAAGCAGTACACAGTTACAGGATGCACTATGGTGATTACTGGAATATCATCTTTCCAGAGGTGTACTTCTAGGTGAGTGACATCAGCAGCCTTGGCAAAGTAGAGTATTTGTATTGTATGGAGTGTGAGTAGCCTAAAAAGCATTGCTCTATACCTAGTCACACACATAGTTGCTAGGACAAAGGGTTTGAACACCTACCTAACTAGTTTACCACACTACAGCAGTGTGCAGTTACAGGACGTGCTACCGTGATTACTGGGTAGTACATTCCCAGAGGTGTACTTCTAGGTGATTGACATCAGCTGCCTTGGCAAAGTTGAATATATGTATTGCATGGAGTGTGAGTAGCCTGACAAGCATTTCACTCTACAAAGTCAGAGGCAGACAGGCGCACACACAAACGCACTCTCACACAATTGACAGGTCTGGGGTTAGTACTACTACCTAACTACTCTGTCACTACAGCAGTATGCAGTTATGGGGTGCACCATGCATATTACTGAGCTTTAGCTCTCCCAAAGGTGTAATTCACATTGGATGGCCTCAGCAGGCTGGTCATACTACTGCTATGGGGAGGGCAGTGTGTGCATGGGCCATACCCCATTCATGTAGGGGTTGACATGCCACATGCAGGCACACATGGGGTCATATGTGACAGGTGCATGTATACAGCTATTAGATGGTTGCTTCCTTGTACAGTCTTGTTGCACAGCTGGCACGTACAGCACATAGTCTGTCAGGTTGACAGGTAATGGTGGCTAGTGTCTGCAGTGGGTTACATCTGCACCTCATGTGTTGGGGGCCCTTTGACTGTGTGCCAGTTGGGACAGTCCAGCATGGCTCCTTGTCATGGTCACCCTTTTCTGCACATCTATGTCCGTGTACCTGTGGCTTATTATTGTGTGCTGCCCTTATATATTTGTCTGTATTCCTATCCACTGTGTGTCCAAGGCAGGAGTGGTGCATACTGATATGTGTCCACACTGAGAACTGCAATGTCCAGATATGTCTGGTCCACTAGTGTTTGCAGACATGGCCTTCATGTGTTTAAGTGTGTGAGCATGCCCAGTAAGACCTCTCAGTATGTTGTTGACTGACATTGCCTTCATTCCTCTAAGTTTGTGAGCATGCCCAGTATGGCCATCTGTGTTGCATGCGTGGATCACGTACAGCTTGTTTGTACTGCGGTGCTCACCATTTGTTGTACACTGACAGGTAGCATGCTGTGTCTGCAGGGTATCCATCAGTCATTTGCCATTGACTGTTGCTACATTTCTGCATAGCAGGGGGGACAGCTGATTGTTTCTACTGTTCTACACAGGAGTGAGGGGGGCACACCTGACTGTTACTCTATGTGTACGTTGGATGGGGGGGTGCACCTGACACTTGCACATATTTGCTAGGACTGTACTGGTATGTCAGGTACTCCATTTCAGTCTGTAGTCTTATCTATCTTGCTGGCTAGGGCTTACCAGTGTAGTACAGATCTTAGCTTTGTTTACCTAAATATTAGTGTCTGACTTCCTAGCCTTCACAACTTACATCCGACTGCTTGGACTGCTGCAGTCTGTCTGTGTAGGCCTGGGGGAGGGGTTAACCATACGGCACATTCGGAGGCCACAGTACAGCATTTGTTTGTGTTTGTCTTCACCTGTCCTGCTGGCTGAGACTGCTGTTGGGTATGTGATACTTCCTGACTGGTATGTGTGGCTCTTATAGACACCCCTGTTGCTCAGGCCATTTCCTGCAGTGGGTTTTGTCACCCTCTGTAGTACTGGCTACTATGGAGACTCCAGTATGTGTTACAGATCTCAAGCTGCTACTATGGGTTTCTACTCTCTGCTGCCTTGACATCTGTCCACCCAATTCCCTTGCATGTTCACATCCATACCATAGCTTCAGGTAAAAACACATTCTACTCCATTTGTTAATTGGTAGGTTGACTGACTTACCTTAAGGGTGTGCTGGACTTGAGGATGGTGCTGGAGGGCTGCCTATGTTGAATGCGGGTCTACCTGAGAACGTCGACAGATGAGAAGACCGACAACAAAATCACCGACGCCAGAAGATCGACAAGTCAGAAGACCGACGGATGAAAACACCGACGCGGAGAACACCAAGATGGGGAAAGGATGTGTAAGTATGCGGTAGTGACGGACGTTAGGGTGCGAGTAAGGTAAGTATGCGATGTTGACAGTCTGTAGGGATAGGGGTGGGTTAAGTGAGTTAGGGTTAGGGCGCGGGTTAGGTAAGGGTGCAGTAGTGATATTTTTTGGGTTAGGGGCGGGTTAAGTGAGTTAGGGTTAGGGCGCGGGTTAGGTAAGTGTGCGATAGTGACGGACCTTAGGGTTAGGGTTTCGGTTAGGGTTGTAGATAGTTGTGTATGTAAGGTTTAGTGTTTGTTTGTTAGGATTTTGGTGTGCTTGTGTTGTGTGTGTGGTTTTTGGACAGGGGATTTGTTTTGTTTGTTGGTTGTTGTTATGATGTGTTGAGTGTATGAGGTGTCGTGTTTGTGAACTGTCGATTATGTGGTGTTGGTGATGTCGTTGTCGGTGTTATGCACTGTCGATGTTGTCAGGTAGATCCGTTGAATGCACATAGTACACTCCTTATACATTGTTGGGCACAGGTAGTGTCATGTTTGGCATCCCTTTTACTGTCTGTGTGAGTCAGAGAGAGGTGTCATTCCCTGGGGCTCTACTGTGTCAGTGCATACGCTATGCATTGCCTCTTTGCCAAGGCCAGGGCATACTGGGCATGCCCCCTTCTGCCTACTGGGGCAGGCTCAGATTGTTCCTCCTCCAAGTCACTCTATACCTGTACAGGCCTTGGCACTGGTGGGGACTGTGTGGCCCTGCCCTATGCTGTTCCTGCTGCAGCTGTTTCTGCAGGATCATATTGTGTAGCATAGCACGTACCGTTATATTTGGGTACATGTAGCTGGTGAATACTGCAGGGCTCCACCGGATGTGTCCAGACACCGGAACCATGACCTGAGCATCCCAAATACAAGCTCTATTATATGTCTGGCCTGTGCATGTGCATCATTATGGTGTTGTTGTTCAGGTGTGCATGCATTTCTGATGGGTGTCATCAGCCATGGCTCCAGTGGGTACCCAGCATCCCCCACTAGGTGACCGTAGGGGATGTCCACATTGGCAAATCTGTGGTACAGCTGTGTCAGTTGCCATATGTGTGAATCGTCATAGCTTCTAGGGCAGTCAGCACACACATTCAGTATAATGCCCAGGCATCACATATGACCTGGCAGTTGATGGAGGGGATGCCCTTGTGGTTGATGTAGACCCTACCCTGTACACCAGGTGGTGCTTTGATGTGTAAGTGTGTGCAGTCTATAGCACCCACTACCCCAGGGTAGTTAGCTCTTTGGTGGAAGACATGCATATTGCTGGTCAACACCTCACATGTGCTGAGGAAATATACGTGCTCACTGGCATGTGCTGACATGGCATCCAGGAACTGGTGGAATACTCTGGATGCTGATGCCTGTGAGATGCCCATGTTATCCCCAGTTGTAGTTTGGGAGGTACCTGTGGCTAGTATACCTAGGCCTACACATACCTTGGTATCCACTGGGATGGGTTCCCCTTGGCCAGTGTGGTGTGTCAGGTGTGGCTTGCACAGCTCAATGATTTGCTGTAGGATGTCTCTGTACACCCTATAGCGTTCCACTATCTCCAGCTCATGTAGCCCCTGGTAGGTTACCCTGGATCTGTACACTCTTTTCTGTCTCCTCACTGTGGGTTGTTCGGCAGCATTGACATCCTCACCACCCTCAGACTGTTGCACGTGTTGTTCTATGTTGCCTGTTGCAGCCCTTCTCATTTTGTAGGTTTGGTTTTAAAATGTCCCCGCTTGTATACACCAGTGGTGTAGAGTGCGGAAAAACCAGGGGGCTAGGTGTTTGCTTGGTTTATAGAGGTGTTCTGGTCTGAGCTGGTCTGCTTACTGTGTGATTAGCTGATTCTGATACATTACACCTGGCAGCTCAGCTAGTTCTCCTTGATTACTTTCCTACTGCTGTTTTCCCTTCCCATTGCCTCCTTGTTTAGGTCCGTGTGTGCGCCAAGCAAACGGAGTGCTCAAATGTGCACAGAGCTGCTTTTCACTGGTTTAACTTCTTTTTTCATCCTGTAAAACCTGGTGCATTTTGCACACACCCGCTTACACTTTGTGAAGAGTGCAAGGCAGGTTTAGACACACCCCTAGCTTAGCTGTGCTAAGCTAGGAACAATCCCGAGACACAGGTCTCCAATCCAGTTACAGTATGCCTAACACACACTCCCATGATGTCACCTATATCCTAGTCTTGCACTCAGCTATTTATACTCTTACACTCTTGGGACCTGCCTCACATCCTGGGAAATTCTGGGATTCACTAACCTTTCCCTGGTTTGCATAGGATTGTCTGCTAATGCATAGTTACATGTCCCACACTGAGCCACCCCCCTTAGCAACCATTACTCACTGGCCAAGTGGTCTTCTGCCTGCCATTGACTTGCATGGCAGAATATTGATTTTAGTTAGCATGCTTAGTTTAGGTTTATTTTATTATTCCCACCCCACCCCCCGATCTTGTTTGCACATTGCTGCCCTATGCTTAACCAGGCGAGCTCGGCGAAAAGAAAATTAAAAGTTGATTTTTTTTTTTTTTTTTTTACAGTTTGCAATGCCAGTGGCCTTCTACTTGGACATTGGCATGCTTCCTCAATGATACGCAACCTTTATTTGGAGCTGTCATAGCTCTGTTTTGTAAATTGCAGAACTGTACTCGCTTACTAACCGAGTACATTTCTGCACACTGCACTCATTCTGCAAGGAAAGCTGCCAGCTTCCTGGATCACATATTACCCTCATTTGCATGGTTTTCACCTGCAAATGAGGGTAATTTGCATACAGGAGCTCGGTTCATGCAGGATTAGCCTAAGAGCTCAGGTGCACGTCCTGGGAGCTCGCTCCTGGATCACATGTCGACCATATTGCCGAAAATAGCTCTTAAACTAATCCTGCACGCTATAAAGGGCTTCGTAAATCCGGGGGTATGTTTACCATTTATTTATCTTAAAAATCATATTCAGCATTTTATTCCACTTTTTCCAAAAATTCTTTTTGCTGATAGATAAAAATAGTAAGTTAATTAGTGTAATATTAAAGATTAAATGAGAGCTGTATACTAAAACATCCATATTGTGCTCTTAGGTTTTTGCCTGTCAGAAACATTGTGAGAGATAACAGTGAAATAACTGTGAGCACAATATGGCACACATTGCCACACAAATACAAGTAAAACCAAACACCCAAATAACTCAAGGAAAAAAAAAAACTCCTTTATTGCATGTACAAACAAAAATCAAGTGCTTCAGTGATTCTGTACTCTTTCACAGCCATGAAAGTAATACTTGAGTCAAAATTCAACTTATCTCTCTGTCTACACACACACACACACACACACACACACACACATATATATATATATATATATATATATATATATATATATATATATAGATATATATATTGTTGTCATTCACTTGGTAGAATATATTAGTAGTCATAGTCATTATGGCAGTGAGTGCAACTAAGCTGTGATTCACAGAGGCCTTTTACAGTAATGCACTATGATCGCAAATAAGCGTAAACAAATTAACTCATAATCAGATGTAAATGAGGAATGATGTAACACAGTTTATGCTAATGAAGCATCCCCTCATCCAGTTGTAATTTGTAGTGGAATTTTCCCACTTGTCCAAGCCGTCTGCAAATACATTATATAAAGAATAGTCTCAACAACCCTAACTACTTTGCCAGCTGCAGAAATTATGACACCTGCTGCTAGCCTTGCTATTTCCAGGTGTGAGATGTTTGTCTTGACTGAATCAAAACTGCTTTCACCCAGTTGTGCTCTCCAACCAAGATGGAAGAGATATAGTCAGAAGGTAACTCACTATAACTTTTATAATCAGGAGATATTTGACAGGTTCAGAGATGGCAGGGACATTATATGGGTCTTAATGCTTATGCATTACCCTCATAGTGGTGCTGGGGGAGTACAAGGACTTCCTATCCCTAGTGACACTTTGGAGACCTCACAGGCTTCTGCTTCAATGATACTGCAGCAATTCCTAGATGTACTCTTGATATGTGTGGATCAGTACATCTATTTTCCAGTGTCAACTCAGGACTGAGCTAGGACTATACATGCCTTTTATGGAGTAGCATATTTCCTTGAGGTACTCAGTGTGTTAGATTGCACCCATGATGTAATAAGGGCCCCTTGTGGTCCACGGGGGAGTGGTACCATGGTACGAAGGTATACCATTCCATCAACTGCCAGTTACTGTTAATGCATGGGGGTGCATCACCAATGTCTCTGCTCAGAATCCCTTCGGTGCACAAAATTCCCATATCTAGCACACTAACTCACTCTACCACCACTTCCTGAATGGTAGGATGGCCAGTGGTCATCTTGTTGGTAATTTCTTTCTTTCTTTTTTCTCTTGTATTTAAGTTGTCATTCATGGTAAAATGTATTGCTGAATACTAAATCACTTTTTGTTGGTTTTGCCCCCCCCCCCCCCACTCTTTCTTTTCTCTCTCTCTCTCTGTCTTTCAGGTGATGTTGGATATCCATGGATCCATGGTTCATGACACCAATGGGAAATCCAAGTGGAACTACAGGAAGACCTATAAAACATCCCTGCCCCAGAAATGTATTGTCATTGAAGGAGTCTTCGACCTTCTGAAGAGCTGTTTCAAGTGCCTGGATGAGTCTGGAGGTGTCCATCAGTATGTCCCAGCTACTGTGTCTAGGATGTTTATTGCATGCTGCATTTTGCACGTGATGTGCTGAACTGGTGGTAAAGTGACCCTTGCTGTGGCTGCAGTTCCTGGTTCCATTCCAACTATGAATAATGATGACCAACCAGCAGAAGTAATAAGGTACCCCATGTGGCAGGCTTGTGTACGGTATACAGCTGCACTGTTAAATAGGCAGCATGTAGGCCAGATCTATGGACTACAACATTCAGGTTAGTGTTCCCTGTACTATAAAAAACACATAAAATATAATTGGTGCATACATTATCTGTGGACTATGCTGTATGGTGCACAGTCTGTTGTCACTATTCATCTGACAGTCCCTCTTTAAAGAATTATTTTTTTTATTTCAGAACTCATATCATAATACTGTTGGTAAAAGTCATGCCTGAGTGCTCACTGAATCATGTTCAGTGATGTTGTAAGGCATCATATAAATAATAATCACATTTTAATGTTTTGAACAATAAATTCTGCTGAAGTGGTGCACCTAAGTATGCATGTACTGAACATCCTCATGTGGCATAATTAATAAAAACTGTTAATATTTAAAATGAGATCATACCTTTCCTATGAATAAAAAGTATCATATTATTTTTTATATTATACTATTTCTTCTCACATTAAAATATGCTGTTTGTTGCAGTACTGCACATCAACTATTTTGTTTTGTTATTCACAATAATTTGTGACTTCAGACAAAAAAATGATCATTTGTGCAGTGGTAGCAGTGTTTGTTTACATGTCAGGATACTCATTTTAACTGGTACCATTCTAATTAGTGTTTCTTTGAAAACTTGTGCACTTCTGCTTTGCAGGTAAGTAACTGCTAGCTGTAAGAATGATAATGCAAACAATGTTGGTGTTAATGACTGCAGTCTCATGTTACGTCATACAGATTATTTCCATAGTTCCCTGAGTTTTAAGCAGTACCATTACAGTACTGAAATACATACAGTTGTAAATTGCTCCCCCTTTTCTTATTTAGTAATAATGTATTTTCCTAAGTTAAATATTCACCTGTTTTTCTGATGATCAAATTGTAAGTAGCAGAAATTTCACAGTTGATTCACAGTAGTTCAAGACTTCCTAAGGATAGGCTAGGTGCTAGTGCAAGAGATTTTAAAGACTGGGTGTTATGAGAGCTGGATTATGAGTCAGTGCAATGTTATGAACTACTTGATGCAGGAGATCCTGCAGACACTGATTTGACAGTGCTGTGTGAATGTGATTGGGACCTCAAATGAGAGGTTCTGCTAGGTATGGATGAAGATTTACACGGCCTGCATGAAATCTGACATGCTTGTTCCTCCTGACTAATTACAGGACTTTCTTGAGAAACATTTATAGTCTCATGTGATCTGTCTCTATGCATCCAGCGAGTACCCCACCCTCTTCCCCTTCCAAGATTAACTCCTGCTTGAGACTGATTAAGTCCTAACTAGGGTATGAATGGAGGGTAGCCATAGATGCTTGGTGTGCCATCATACTGTGTATCAGTGTGATAATGGTATTGCCCTACTCTGGAAATCCTCTTGCATATCCTGGAAGATTCTGATGTTTTCAAGCTGACTCTCCGTGTCAGTGCTCTAAGCCCTAACAATGCCAATGCACATTTGCTGCTGGGCAGTCAATGCTTTACATGTTTCCTAGGGCAGCAGTAACAAATCCCTGCTCCTGGCTCTCCTTTGTAAAGGTGTCACTGTGGACACGGTTACCCCTGAATATCTGCCATCATCCTGAAAGTGTTGTCTGGGTTTGGAGATACTGGTGTAGAGGGACATCAGTTTTCTCCCTATACAAGCATGAGTGTAACATCAGCATGTGTTTGACTTTGTGAAGCACTGTCACTTCTTGCAGCATTACTAACATGTTGCGGTGTGTGGGATGCTGCCATTAAACTTGGGGACTGTGCGCCAGTTTCCTCAGTCTACATCATAAATAAAACTATGATATTATTATTACCATCAACAGCTATTCTGCTGCTGCTGTCCTCCAAATTTATTGGTATACTGGAGCTGTTTATTTCAGCTGCTGACCCAGGAAAAATGATTTGAAAACATTGCTAATAAAAAAACAGCATAGAGTACTGTCTGCTTTTTTAGGAGGTGTGGGAGATACCATGCACACCGCCTTTATTGCCATTCTGCGCAGATGAAGAAGGTTCACCTATTAATAGTAATTGTGTGTTTAATGTAATTATTCCTTGTCAGCATTAAATTCTCTATATAAATATAAGTTACTGTTTCTAAACCAACGATGCTGAGCAGAAGTGTTGCTGTTACAGACATTGGTAATTGCCAGTGACCACAGCAGTTCTGATTATTCCAGTGTCATCATGTTCTCTGTCATTGTCATTCCCACGGATGGAGAGGAAGTATTTTTCGCCGGGTGTTAATGGGATAATTGTTGGGGTCCCTCTCATCAGTATTCATAAGAGAATTGCATTCTGCCTCGCTTTGCTTCTAGCTTCCACAACCATATAATTTGCTCTCTCCTTGCACTCTGTTACTGTGTGATTTCTGCCTCCCACTACAATAATGCCTAATATAACTTGATTACACACTTTTGTCCTCTCAGCTTGTTTTGGCCCCTTGACCAAACAGACATTTTCCATATGACCTAAGGGCTGACATGAGGGTGTGATTTTCCATAAGGTTGAAGTTATCCTTTTTCTGACTCCCTTGTTTTGCATCATTACAGCACAAAATGAGGACATAGTCATACACCAAAAACTTGTAATCATCAGTCAAGCAACATAACAATGACCATGTGTCCCTTCCATCCTCATATAAAACATTAATACAAATCACACAATTATATACACATGCAACATCTGACTCTAACAAAGTAATGTCTGACTGTACAGATATCTGACGTATCATTCACAAAATTAAAGCAATCACTTTTGTAAAGCATTTCTGTCCCAGCCCCTACCACTGTCTTGTATAATACACAATACTATCATTTTGCATTCTTCAGTGACATTCAAATAACTTCTACTGCAGTACTTCACAATTCAAACACATATATGCCTGCACAATCATTACATAGGATCACAGGTGGTTACTAGGAAAACAGCCCTAGAGCCTTTTAAGTCAAGCCATTCATGCTCCAATTTTCCTAGCTATCCATGCCTACAGGCTAGAACAGCTTTGGTGTATACCTATGTCTTAAGGCATGTACAAACTGCTCCTGACCATAAGGCCACAGGCAACAAGCCAGAGGTGAATTTGCAATTTCCAATCCATTGGTTCAAACTGCATTTGAATAGGCTTAGGGAACAGCTTTGTTTCACATGAGTAGGGAGTCTATTACAGAAAAGGGGTAATCTCTGAGATACATAGCTGCCCTCCAACATGTTTTGCTTATGTCACAGATGAGGTTTCGATCCTTAGATCAGGTAATTCTATTGATGCTTGTTTTGTAAATGTGTAGCAGATCCATTAGGGCTGTATCAGAGAATGCTTTATAGATTAGGCATAGATTGCCCCTCAGCAGTCTGTAGCTGGCTGAGTACAGGGACAGAGCTTTGAGGAGGTCTGCAGAGGACATTTTATTTGCACCAGACTAATGATTTTATCATTGATCACTAATCATTTACCATTGTTGCTGTAATGATTTCTCAGTTACAATTAACAGCTTTACATTATTCATTATAGCCGTGATAAAATACCCATATGTATCAGTAAAATAAAAATTTCTTCAATGTAACTCATTATTTTAACATCATGTTAAAGTATTCCATGTTAAATTTTAATATTTCATTAGTTTTCATTACTAGACCTTATTTGAATAATTGCAAGTTAATATGTCAGCATTTAACTATGTCACGTAAATTCAGACCATTTGCATGTTTTATATGCAAATTATGTGTTTTTACATTTATATTTATTAACTGTAGTAATTCATGAATGCGTATAGATATTTATGCAAGTAAATCACTTTCATAGTTCATTGTTCAGGTTCATGGGCATGCACTGCAGACACTGGCAGAGTCTGGAGCACTCCTCAGCAGTCCCAAGCATGCACAGATATACTCAAATCTGAATATATTTAGAAAAAAAACCCAAAATGGAGTCACATGTATTATAGTTTGTCCAACGATAAAGTGCAGTCTCTGCCCATCTAGCATGATTTGACATACCTTCTCACGTAAAACTCCTTAATAGTTAATAAAAGTTGCCATCACACACATAGGAATATGTATTTATTCACATCCCAAGAAGAGAAAGCTATTACTGCTACTACAATGAAGGAATAAATGACATTCCTGTATAATACTTCCAAAAAGATAGCCAAGGTAATGTACAGCGATAGTTGGAATTATAACTAATAAACAATAAAAATGATTATTTCCTGCTGTTTTTTATGTACCATATAAATGAAATGAGAAAGTATTCCTTAAAAAAACATGCATAATGCAGCATTTTTAGTTAAACCAAACTTTTTTAATAATAACAGTACCTGGTCTACTGTCCCTGCTGATTAACTGGGTTTTGTTAGGTGCTATTAAACTTTTAAATCAGTGGTTCTAAACTCAAGAAACACAGCCCTGCTCATACTTTCTTCATTATGATTCTAGCTCTTCTAAGCATGGCAGCAGCTGTTAAGTCATGAGGCAGCACTGCAAGCTTGTCTGATAAGGAGATCAACCTTTTCAGGGAGTCACATCTGGAAAAGATCAAGGTTTGCATTACATGGTCAGATTATAAAATGACTGATCGCTGGCAAGAGTTGGAAACCCCAACAGGGATTGCCCACTCCAGCCAGCAGTGTTTCACAGGTACATTGACCTATAGAGGCATAGGGCAGACCAGCTGGCTCAGTTCATATAATAGAGCATGTGTTTGGGATGCTCAGGTCATGGTTCCGGTGTCTGGGCACATCCGGTGGAGTCTTGCAGTACTCACCAGCTACATGTACCCAAATTGTTATGGTATGTGCTATGCTACACAATATGATCCTGTGGAAACAGCTGCCGCAGGAACAGCATGAGGCAGGGCCACACACCCCCCACCAATACCAAGGCCTGCACAGGCACAGAGTGACCCAGTGGAAGAACAACCTGAGCCTGCCCCAGTAGGTAGATGGAGGCATGCCCAGTATGCCCTGGCCTTGGCAAAGAGGCAATGCATAGCACATACACTGACACAGTAAGGACCCAGGGAATGACACCTCTCTCTGACTCGCACATATAGTAAAAGGGATGCCAAACATGACACTACCTCTGCTCAACCATGTGTAGGGAGTATACTACGTGCATCTGACATAGGCTGCCCTCCAGCACCATCCGCAAGTCTGGCACACCCTCAAGGTAAGTCAATCAACCTATCATTTGCAAATGGAGTAGAATGTGTCATAACCAGTAGTTATGGTATGGATGTGAGCATGCAAGAGAATTGGGTGGCTGAATGTTATGGCAGCAGACAGTAGACACCCACAGTGGTACAGTGACATATGTTACACATACTGGAGTCACCATAGTAGCCAGTACTACACAAGGTGACAAAACCCACTGCAGGAAATGTGTTGAGCAATGTGTGTCCATAAGACCAACACATGCCAGTCAGGACGGGTCACATACCCAACAACAGTCTCAGCCAGCAGGACAGGTGTAGACAAACCCAAATAGAGCCTGTGCCATGGCCCCTGAATGATGGCTATGGTTAACTCACCCCCAGGCCTACACAGACAGACCACAGCAGGGCAGGCAGTGGGATGTTAGTTCTGAAGGGTAGGACGTCAGACAATAATATGTAGGGCAATCAAAGCCATGATCTGTACTACACTGGTATGCCTCTAGTCAGCATGATAGTTAGCAATACAGAATGAAATGGAGTACCTGACATACCAGTACAATCATATCAAATATGCACAAGTTTCACGTGTGCCCCCCACATCCTACATAGTAATGCAATAACAGTCAGATGTGCCCCCCAACCCTGTGTAGAAATGTAGAAATAGACAGGTGTGCCCTCCATCCAACATAGTAATGTAATAACAGTCAGGTGTGCCCCCCCCCCACTCCTGTGTAGAAATGTAGGAATAGTCAGGTATGCCCCCCCTGTTATGCAGAAATGTAGTAAGTCAAATACAAATGATCGATGGATACCCTGTAGAGACAACATGCTACCTGTCAGTGCACAACACAATGGTCAGCACTGCAGCACAAACTACCTGGACATGATCCACACATTCAATACAGACGGCCATACTGGGCATGCTCACACACTTAAACACATGAAGGCCATGTCTGGAAACACCAGTGGACCAGACATATCTGGCAGCTGCAGTTGTTAGTGCAGATACTCGTCAGTATGCGCCACAGTGGATAGGAATACAGACATATATGTCAGGACAATGCACTATAATAAGCCAAAGGTAGACATACATAGATGTGTGGAAGAGGGTGACTGTGACAAGGAGCCATCCAGGCCTGTCCAACCCAGCACACAGCCAAAGGACCCCAAACACGAGATGCAGATGTCACTCATGGCAGATACTAGCCACCAGTATCTGCCAGCATAACAGACTATGTGGTACACATGCCAGCTGTGCAACGACTGTACAAGGAAGTAGTCATCTAGCAGCTGTATACACGTACCTGTGAAATATGACCCTGTTTGTACCGATATTTGGCATGTCAACCCCTAGATGAATGGGTTATGGCCCATGCACACACACTGCCCTCCTCATAGCCCTATTATGACAAGCCTGCTGAGGTCATCCAATGTGAAATACACTTTTGGGAGAATTGCAGCACAGTAATTTCTGTGGCACATCTCATAACTGAGTACTGCTGACATGTGATAAACTAGTTAGGTAGGAGTTCTAACCCCTGACTTGGCAACTGTGTTTGTGTGTGTGTGTGTCTGTCTATGTAGACAGCAATGCTTTTTAGGGTACTCACACTCCTTACAATTCCTATGCTCAACTTTGGCAAGGCTGTTGATGTCATCCACCTAGAAATACACCTCTGGGCAGGTTGCAGCCCAGTAGTCTCCGTAGTGTGTCGTGTACCACTGTACTGTGATAAAGTAATTTGGTAGGTGTTCTAATCCCAGACATAGCAAGTGTGTGTGTCTGTGCAGAAAACAATGCTTTTTAGGGTACACACACTCTTTACAATTCATATGCTCAACTTTGGCAAGGCTGCTGATATCACCCACCTAGAAATCAACCTCCAGGAAGATTGCAGCCCAGTAATCTCTGCAGTGCGTCCTGTGACTGCGTATTCCTGTAGTGTGATAAAGTAGTTAGGTAGGTGTTCTAATCTCAGACATGGCAAGTTGTGTGTGTGTCTGCCTGACTCTGTCTGTGTAGAGAGCAATGCTTTTTATGGTATACACACACTCCTTACAATTCATATGCTCAGCTTTGGCAAGGCTGCTGATGTCACCCACCTAGAAATGCACCTCTGGAAGGTTGCAGCCCAGTAGTCTTTGTAGCACATTCTGTAATCGCGTACTGCTATTGTGTGATAAAGTAATTAAGTAACTGTTCTAACCGCAGACTTAGCAACTGTGTTTGTTTGTATGTTTGACTGTGTAAAGAACAATGCTTTTTAGAGTACTCACACTCCTTACAATTCATATGCTCAACTTTGCCATGGCTGCTGAATTCACCCACCTAGAAATACACCTCCGGGAAGTTTGCAGCCCAGTAATCTCTGCAGCGCGTCCTGTAATTGCATACTACTTTCATGTGCTAAAGTAATTAGATAGGTGTTCTAATCCCAGACATGGCAAGTGTGTGTGTGTGTCTGTCTGTCTGTGTAGAGAGCAATGCTTTTTAGGGTACTCACACTCCTTGCAATTCATATGCTCAACTTTGGCAAGGCTGCTGATGTCATCCACCTAGAAATACACCTCTGGAAAGGTTGTAGCCCAGTAATCTCTATAGCGCATCCTGTAACTGCGTACTGCTGTCATGTGATAAAGTAGTTAGGAAGCTGTTTTAACCCCAGACTTGTCAGCTGTGTGTGTGATGTTACTCACCTAGAAATACACTTCTGAGAAAGTTGTAGCCCAGTAATCTCCCTAGCATGTCCTGTAACAGTGCACTGCTGTAATGTAATAAAGTAGTTAGATAGGTGATCTAATCCCTGACATGGCAAGTGTGTGTTTGTCTGACTTTGTGTAAAGAGCAATGCTTTTTAGGATACACACACTGCTTACAATTCATATGTTCAACTTTGACAAGGCTGCTGATGTCACCCACCTACAAATAAACCTCTGGGAAGTTTGCAGCCCAGCAATCTCTGTAGTACATCCAGTAAATGTGGACTGCTGTAGTGTGATAACCTAATTAGGTAGGTGTTCTAATCCCAGACATGACATGGCAAGAGTGTGTGTGTGTGTGTGTGTGTGTGTGTGTGTGTGTGTGTGTGTGTGTGTGTGTGTGTGTGTGTGTGTGTGTGTGTGTCTGACTTTGTCTGTGTTAAAAGCAATGTTTTTAGGGTACTCACACTTCTTACAATTTATATGCTCAACTTTGGCAAGCCTGCTGATGTGACCCACCTAGAAATACACCTCTGGGAAGGTTGTAGCCCAGTAATCTCCATAGAGCATGCCATAACTGTGTACTGTTGTAGTGTGATTTAGAACTGTGGTAGGGGTCCATCCCTATCCATGGCAGTTCTGGATGTTTTGTGTGTGTTCCAATGTCTGTGTAGGGAGCAATAGATTTTAGGCTTTTCACTCGCAGTAGATTTCAAAAGGCCTACTTTGTCAATCATGCTGATGTCATTCATTGTGAAATACACCTTTGGGGAAGGAGATCTCCAGTAATCCCTGTGGTGTGTCCTATAACAACTCCATGTTGTAGTATGGTATAGACTTCTATTGTGGGTTCTGTACCTACACATGTCAGATGTGGATGTTTTGTGCATGTGTCACTGTCTGTGTAGGGAGCAATGCATTTTAGGATTTTCACACACAATATATTTCAAATGGCCTACTTTGGCAAGCCTGCTGATGTCATTCATTGTGAAATACACCTTTGGGGAAGGAGTGTGCCACTAATCCCTGAGGTGTGTCCTATAATAGCTCCATGCTGTAGTGTGATATTGACCTCTGCTAGAGGTTCTATACCCACACATGTCAGTTGTGGAAGTTTTGTGTGTGTGTTACTGTCTGTGTAGGGAACAATGCATTTTAGGCTTTTCACACTCACTACAATTTGAATGTCCCACTTTGGCAATCCTGCTGATGTCATCCAATGTGATATACACCTTTGGGGAAAGAATACTGCAATAACCTCTGTGGCACGTACTATAACTGTGTACTGTAATAAACTCATGAGCTAGGGATTCTACTCCCAAACATGACAGGTGTGTGAGTGTTTGTAACTCATATCCTCTGTGGTGGTGAGTGTGTGACACCTGTGTCCAATGTGGAGTGAGTTTTGCATATTTCTTATTTGGTGATCCTATCACAATGTCCACTGTACAGGGATAACAGATGTGAAATAGCTGAGAGGCTGGGGTGCAAAGCCATACCCATACATGTGACATCAAGGCCAGGCAATCACAGTTAGCAACCCCAGTATTATTCAGAGCACACTCTCAACCCATGTCTCATACACACACATGCCTAGGCAACAGCCAATATGTGGGTAGTACACTGCTTATTGGCCAATGATAGTAACTATGGTGTGATAGCAGTGGGCTACAGAGGGCATGGCACCCTGTCCATCTGTCCAATATGCACGTACATGCAGACAGTGCACCATCCCCATGTTCCCCAATGGGCACCTGCAACACCTGTGGTGCCATCACATGTGACCCACAAAGGGCATACCATGCCTGAAAACATGCCCTGTATTGACAGATGCCACTGACACCAGAGAATGCCATTAGCATGCTATCAATGTACGTGCAGGGTAAATCTGCTACCCATTATCAGTTCCTGACACAGGTAGGCAAGACTGGCACATCTGATGATAATCTGTGTTCACATGGGCCAGCCACCCCAGGTAAAGTTCCACATGTCACTGTATATGCATGTGGAAGGTGTGCACATCCCAGACACTGTCCATGTCATGGACTAAGGAACACATACATGGCAAGCGATGCACAGCATTGGCCACATACAGTAGTCACCCAGGTGACTGGATGGGGGATACAATACCCACCTGTGTGGGAGACTGCAGACACTACAGTCCTGAGCCACAATGCAGACCATTGTCATGTGCCCTGATGCCAAGGTATACCCATCGCCTAGCCTTATACAGCCTGCTGGCACATTCGACCACCACACACTCGTGCAGACATGCAGCCATGCATGTCAGTACTGGCACCCTGTGTGTCTGTGTGTGTGTTGTATGGTGTGTATGTTCACATCCACACTCCCTACAACCACAATGGGCATACTGAAGCATGCTGCCTGATGTCAGACACCTCCCGATACCCATTGCCCATATAACCCATGTATGACCAATGTGGTGCATGTGATACCTGCACAGTGATGTGTTGTGACAATCTCACTACTGATGAGTTGTAATCCTGGCCCTGCCAAGTGTGTCAATGTGTGTCCATCCCTGTGAGAGTGTGGCTGTGTGGATACTGACACCTGTTCATGTGGACAGGCACATGTACATCACCTACAATATAGCTACCGTATCCCTGTTACAGATGTCACTCACCATCACATATATGTTCTGAGGGCTTCACAACAGGTAACCCATGTGGCACATCCAAAAACTGCATATTAAGTGTGATAGCACTACATAGTCATTAAGGGTGTGATAGCCTGTGCTGGTAGGTGTGTGACACAAACATGCTTAAGTTTTACTCTCTCACCCCTCCCTGACTTGTCTTTGCCTCTGTCTGCCCCTCCCACTCCCTCTCTGATGGATGTGGAGAAATACACCTGCTTTGCTTAGGCAGCAGCATGTGTATTTTAAGTGATGCTCATGATCAGCTGATGGCCTCAGCACGAATTGTAGCCCTCCCCTAGCTGATTGCATGTGGAACAGCTGTGGTTATATTCCCATAGGCAATTGCATGGAAACACACTCCAATATCTAAGAACATCAGGTTGGTGTTGGCCCTTTTCATTCACTGTGAGCAGGAACTAGATCTGTTGTTTGGCAAACAGCATCTCAGATGGCCTGGGGATTTACCTCTAACAACATACACTGTGAAAACAGGGCAACACACAGGAGGGGGATGTGCCTGACCTGACTACAGACTGTAAGTGCTGCTATCCTGCATTTGGAGTAATGTTGATTTAACAGTGTGTGTGTGTGTGGATATGGCTGTCCTACATGTCTCAATACCTGCCATGTTTATGAGGAATCCCCATCTGCAGGATCATCTGCAGACTGGGCAGTGTGTGGTGCCTTTGATTTCATGTGTTACCCACGGAGCATCTATCTGTGGACTGCAGAAGGTAGTGTGAGGATTGCAGTCTGTAGATGGTGAAAGCTGTGACAGTTACTGACTTCATATCCCTCATAGGACATATGTTGCAACAACCTCTGTTACAACAGTAAATGTATGAGGTTATCACAGCAACATGTCAATACTGGCCCTGTGTATGTGCTTCCAGCCACAACTCTGTCAACCTTTGTACATATGTCGTGCACGAAGTGGTGCATATGTGCTGTACACCATACTTAGTGTCATCATATCTGATAGCAAGCCAGTGAGATAGACTGCTACACATGTTATGTACAGTAGGGGTTATATTTAATGACATAACCTGGACATTCTGTGGATGTTTGTACAGTACTGAGGTCTGTGTACTTATGGTGAATGTTGACAGTGTGAGTATTGTTAATATGCACTTTAGCCTGTGTACAGACTGTGGTAGATGTCACTGTTCTAGGTCCCATCCTATCTGATGTTACATGCTGCTCCACTATATGGTACCATACTGGCGTACATGTTTGTAGGGCCATACACACACATGTCCCATACCACAGACAGCCATCAGACCAAACTGTGTAGCAGCCCAGTATATGTAGGGTCAGTCTGTGAGTGACACATATGAGGATGGTGTTGAACAGATAGTCCATATACTGTAATATTATGCTAGCTTAACATATGTGGCTGTGGCTGTGTTCACATTGGTTGTGGTTATGCACTTTCACACAGGTGTATCTTATCATGTGCTATGACATGCCTGTAGAGCCGGCTATATATGCAGGTACATATTCATTCCCCCATAGGAGATGTAGGTTAGTGTTGAGCCAGTCTGCCTGTAGCCTGCACAGTGCATTGTTACATGCCTTGCAGCTTAGTGTACTTAGCCAGTGAGATGCCATGTGTAGGTACTTGCCAGATGTACTGCTGCTGGGCATTCCTTAGTCATGTATGTCAGACAGAGCAGTGGGATGCTGTACAGATGCATGCCAATATCTAGTGGGTAGTATGTGGCCATGGCACCCCTGTGCCAGTGGTTATTATGTGTCAGGCCAGACAGGGGTGTGTGGATGCATAACCTATGGTGGCAAATGTATACCAGTTGTTATGTGTTATACCCATCTACTTGGCTGTCTACATCCATATTGTCGGGCACGGTACACATGTTGTACACTAAGGGGTTATGTGTATAACTCTGGACTGTACAGAGTGTGTCAGAATGTCCACATATATTGGCCAATATCTCTGCTGCAGTCCACAGGGTCATTACGTGCTAGCAACGGTACTTTACTATGATGTCCTTAGCATGTCTGTCAGTAGCCAATGGCACACATGTTATAAGCAGATGTGACCTCCCACACACACCATGTCTGTGAAGACAATCCCAATGACAGTAGCAATAGTCTACTAATATACCTGCAATACATACCTGACATCTCCTTGCACTACAACGTTGGGACTATATAGGCTGGAGTAGGGCTACACTCCACGTCCAAGACATATGGCTGAAATATATGTACATATAATTATCCAGATAGCCGTATATATATGATAATCCATGTGTAGTACTTTCAATTACCACTGTCATGGCAACCACCTACTATAAATCCTTACATCATGTGGGCATGGTCCCTTTACATTTCCTGTGTGATGGGCATCCTTCCTGTGTGTGGGCATCAGTGTTACAGACAGCAGGTAGCAATACCTTTTATAGGAGAACTGGCACACTCAGGGCAGCTACATATTTGTAGGAGGTTCAGGAACTACAGACAGAGTGTGAGTAGAGTTGTGTTATGTTTTGTATAGTACTGGTGCTACAGGGTGTGTGTGTACATACTAGTTTACCTTGGAATGCAGTCTGTCTGCATAGCTCTCAACTGTATGCCTATCCTCTTGGTGGCCAGAGGAGTGCCTATCATGTTTTGTCTGTTCACCACACAGGTCCTGTGTCAGATATTTCACTGGCAGTGTGTGTGTTGAGTGCTATCAGTACTTGGCTAGATCCATTTCTTTTTCTAACCTCAATTCCCTGACTGAGGGTATGTTGCAGACTATCCTGTAACACCAGCAAATTGATTAGTGTATGGCAACAGTTTTCCACATATGTGCCTGTGTTCCAGCCTCTGTCCTCCATCTACATACCAAGCATTGCACATATGACATGCTGTTGGGGGTTGTTCTGTAGTGGGTTGTGAGTATATCACACTGCCATTACTGCCATCAGTCCACTGCTGTTTTATCCCCCACACATATGGTGGGGCTGGGACCATATATGTGTGGGCGTCACCTACACAATACATGTGTGCCCTTATGCACTCCAGAGGCCACTGTATGTAACAGTGGTATATGGCCCTGTATTATTGAGTCTAGGGGGGGAAGCACCATAAATGACCTAGGCTGTTACAAAATGTGGGGGTACCAGGGGTGAGCTGCCTTAAGGTATTTGGATGTACAGTACCGTATACTTCACCTATATTTACATTACTCTCATAAATTGGGTTAATGCAGGCCTGCTACCTCCTGCCATACAGACTGTTCTGTTTGTCAGGGTGCATGTGATGGTGTCAGTTATGCCTTGTTATGTAACAGTTACATCCCATTTGGTCACATGACGTCTTTACCACCTACTGATTTTGTACAGATTGTAGATACAGGCTGCTGAACTATACACCTGCATTACATACTGTTGATTGTTTTGTATCCTATGGCCCAGTCTGTCTTTACTATTGTACAATTTGAAGGCCTTGGCCTGGACAGCAACAGTTGTGAACCTTTCCAGACTACTGTATTAGTATAACTGTTTCATAGTTGCATTACTCTGTTTATATGGATGTCACTGTCTGAACAGCTATATGACATGGTATATAGAATTGTAATGGTACACAATTAAAGGTTTTCCATTTCTGCAAACTTGTGTATGGTATCTTTTTCCTATGACCTCCTGTGGGTATATGTTGCAGGCAACGATTGTCATTTGTATGGGTGGCCCATACAGTTTCCAATTGTTCAGGTGTTAACTGTAGGCATAGTGGCTGTTCCATATTGTGTGCACCTTCTAAATATCTATCTTACTGTACATATATCTGCATGTTTATGTATAGTCACATGTATATATATACATATATATATATGTGTGTGTGTGTGTGTGTGTGTGTGTGTGTGTGTGTGTGTATGTATATTTGCATCTGCATAGCTGTGTCTGTGTATCTGTATCCTGGGGATGTTGATGGCTTCCAAATTTTACATTTCCTATGGAAGGCAGATTGTACTGCATGATATGTTACCAGTACCAGCCTGACATCATACAGGTGGGATGTAGTACTGTTAATATCTTGTGCCCATGTCGTGTCAGGTCTTGGTTATGGGATCTGCGACACTTGGTAGTGTATTGCAGGGTGGACATGTTTGGCTGTGGGGAGGATGCATATTTGTACAAGACGTATAGTGTGTGGGGCCTCTCAACCCCATTAACGGTGCATGTGGACATATGTGTTTTTGTTAATCTGACATTGCTATCTACAGATGTATGGCCATATATACCTATATAGATATGTATATCTGCTTACATATAACTATGTTCGTATATACCTACATAGATATATATCTGCGTACACATATGTAACTTGCTGTGTATATGTAGACATATAGGTGTAGACACATATATGTGTCGATGGAGGCATTTGCATGTATATATGTTCATATATATTGCTATATATGTATATATTTTTAGAAATATATATATATATCTACATATGTAGATATGTTGTATCTGTTTAGATAGTAATATATTTACACATACATACATCTAGATGTTGGTATATATTCTCTGTACTGTTGCATGACTAGACTGGATGATATGATTCTGAAAACATCATATTTATTTCTCTCTGGCATGGCTTAGCAGTAAATCACTTAGTTTATGGTGTGTAGGGTTCTGGGTTTGAGCCTTGCAGGAGATGTTTATCTTGTTGCTGGGCAGAACACGGCCCGTTGGATACAGAGTGATTAAGGCACTTTAAAGCAGTTGTAAGCAGAATTGCGGGGAGTTAAGCACTGCTAACTTCTGGTTACAGTTTCTTACATTCAGTTAGCTTCTACTTTGCTTAATCTGTGTAGGCAATGCTTACCCCCATGCAAATGCACTTAAACACACTTACTAGTGCTTAGATATGCTTACTACTGTTTATTTGTGCTTAAACCTGCTTACTAGTGCCTCATTCATTATGACACTGACACTTCACATGTGCATTTCCTGCAGTACTCCAGTTCATAAATATATATTTTTAGTGGGTTTTGCAACAAAAATATTGGTTATAATGTGCTTTGCCATGTAAATAGACTGTGCTGCAGTGGGACTTGCAACATGAATGCCTGCTTGTTAGAAGAATGCTTTGCCCACTATACTATTACTGAGCTGTATATCTTCCTTGTTATCCTCTTCAGCCATTTAACCTGCTATAACCATATCTAAGCAATGGGCACACCCACGCATCTATGGTTAGCTGTACTCGGATTTTTAAAAAATAAATAAAAGGGTTTCTTTTTTTCATTTATATGTACTGTTGCTGTTGTACACATGGGATACTGTTGGTGGGGATATGAGGACACCTATGAGTGATCTTGCTCATTTGTTAACACCTTCTCCTATTCTATAATGCAGGGGCATGTTTATTCTGAGAGCTCTGCTCTCAGACATGCCCCCTGCACTCATACACGCTCTGTGTAAGCCTAGAAGCTTGGGCAGTGCACCTTGTTAATATGCATGGCGCACTGCCATCCTGCTCCTAAATGGGAGCATGGAAGATTAGTGAATCTGGGGGATAATCTAAACATATATGAAGAGTGCATAATTGAAGGCAATTGCTACAAGAAATATGTGTACTTGCAGAAATGTATGTGCAATTTTATCACAATAATGTAAAAGGAAGCATAAACATATCAGTACACAGAACTGCACCTGAATACAAACATATGGAATGTTTAAGTTATAACATAATTGTAAGTATAAATACAAATGTAAGACATGTATGAGTAAAATAGTAATCTACATATATATGTCTGAAAATCACAGATATATATCTGCATGAGTGCACATACAACTGCTTGTTCATGAATTTTTACAGAAAGAAAACATTTTTGCATTTCCACATTTCATTTAGTATTACATTAACTATGACAGCAGTTAAACTACATGCAGACAGTTTGTGTGAGTCAAGATATATTGGCTATTATAGCAGTTGTATAAGAAAGAAGTGTTCACTTCAAAAAATGTTAAAATGTATTCGCAATTATGTGCAATATTAGTCTGTCTACCTGCATGTCCGTGATGTAATAGCTAGGTGTTATATGTGTAAATGTCTGTGAAAATAGTCTATATGTTGTCTGCACATTGAGTCCAGAGACACACCACCGGACTCTCAAAAGCTTGCACGGAGTGCAAGATGAGTGCAGGAGCTCATGCAGGCAATATGTTTGCCGTGCGATCCAGGAACAGCCGGCAGAGGCGTGCTTGAGATCTTCAGCACTAATCTTGCACGGACTAAGCCCTGGTATGCAAATCCCCTCATTTGCAGGAGAGATCCATGCAAATGAGGTGATTTTGCAATCCAGGAACTTGCAATAGCCTGTGCAATATTAGTGCAATCTGCAGAAATGTACTCGGCTATGACAGCTCCAAATAAAGGCCGCATATCATTGAAGAAGCATGTCAATGGCCAAGTATAAGGCCATTGGCATTGCAAACTGTTGAAATAATAAAAAAAAATCAACTTTTATTTTTTTTCGCCGTTCTCGGCTGTTTAAGCATAGGGCAGTGGCACACAAATGGGATCAGGGGAAAATAAGAAAATAAATTTAAAATGAGCATTCTAACTAAAAGCAGTATTCTGCCATGCAAGTCAATGGCAGGCATAATGCAACCTGGCCAGTGAGTAATGGTTGCTAAGGGGGAAGGCTCAGTGTGGGACATGTAACTATGCATTAGCAGGCAATCCTATGCAAATGAGGGGAAGGACAGTGAATCCCAGATTTTTCCAGGGTGTGAGGCAAGTCCCAAGACTGTAAGAGTATCAACAGCTGGGTGCAAGACTAGGATATAGGTGACATCATGGGGGTGCTAGGCATACTGTAAGTGCATTGAAGCCCTGTGGCTTGGGATTTCTCCTAGCTTAGCACAGCTAACTAGAGGTGTGTCCAAGCCTGCCTAGCACTCTTTACAAAGTGTAAGCGGGTGTGCGCGCCGCAAACTGGGTTTTACAGGAAGAAAAAGGAAGTTAAACCAGGAAATAGCAGCTCTGTGCACATTTGAGCACTCTGTTTGTGTGGCGGGCACACAGGCTGAAACAGGAAGGCAATGGGAAGGGAAAACAGCAGTAGGAAGGTAAGGAAGGAGAACTAGCTTAGCTGACATGTGAAATGTATCAGAATCAGCCAATTCCACAGACAGCAGACCAGCCCAACCCAGAACACTACTATAAACTAAGCAAACACCTTCCCCTCTGGTTTTTCCACACTCTACACCACTGGTGTATACAAGCCGGGAAATTATAACAAACAAACCTACAAAATGAGAAGGGCTGCAGCAGGCAACATAGAACAACATGTGCAAGAGGCTGAGGGTGTTGAGGATGTGAATGCGGCCTGACAATCCACAGTGAGGAGACAGCGAAGAGTGTACAGACCCAGGTAACCTACCAGGGCTACATGAGCTGGAGATAGTGGAGCACTATATGATGGACAGAGACCTCCTACAGAAAATTGTTGAGTTGTGCCGGCCACACCTGACACACAAACTGAATGTGGGGAACCCATCCCAGTGGATACCAAGGTATGTGTAGGCTTACATATACTAGCCACAGGTACCCTCCCAAAGCACAACTGGGGATATCATGGGGATCTCAAAGGCATCAGCATCCAGAGTATTCCACCAGTTCCTGGATGCCATGGCAGCACATGCCAGTAAGCACGTATATTTCCTCAACACACGTGAGGTGTTGTCCAGCAATATGCATTTCTTCCACCAAATAGCAGAATACCCTGGGGTAGTGGGTGCTATAGACTGCACGCACATATGCATCAAAGCACCACCCGGTGAGGAGGGTAGGTCCTACATCAACCACAGGGACATCCCCTCCATCAACTGCCAGGTCGTATATGATGCCCAGGGCATTATAATGAACATGTGTGCTGGCTGCCTTGGAAGCTATGGTGATTAACACATATGGCATCTGACACAACTGTACCACAGATTTGCCAATGTGGACATCCCCTACGGTCACCTAGTGGGGGATACTGGGTACCCACTGGAGCTGTGGCTGATGACACCCATCGGAAATGCACATACACCTGAACAACAATGCCATAATGAGGAACATGCACAGGCCAGACATGTAATACCGCATGTGTTTGGGATGCTCAGGTCATGGTTCTGGTGTCTGGACACATCTGGTGGAGCCTTGCAATACTCAACAGCTACATGTACCCAAATTGTTATGGTATGTGCTATGCTACACAATATGATCCTGCAGAAACAGCTGCAGCAGGAATAGCATGGGGTAGGGCCACACAGGCCCCCACCAATGCCAAGGTGTGGACAGGCACAGAGTGACTCGGAGGAGGAAAAAACTGAGCCTGCCCCAGTAGGCAGAAGGAGGTGTGTCCAGTATGACCTGGCCTTGGCAAAGAGGCAAGGCATAGCATATGCACTGACACAGTAGGAACCCAGAGAATGACACTTCTCTCTGACTCGCACAGACAGTAAAAGGGATGCCAAACATGACACTAACTGTGCTCAACCATGTATAGGGAGTGTACTATGCACGTCTGACATAGGCAGCCCTCCAGCACCATCCTCATGCCTGGCACACCATCAAGGTAAGTCAATCAACCTACCAATTGCCAAATGGAGTAGAATGTGCTGTTATCTGTAGCTATTGTATGGATGTGAGCATGTAAGGGAATTGGGTGGCTGAATGTTATGGCAGCAACAGTAGACACCCATAGTGGCACCATGACATCTGTAACACATACTGGAGTCACCATAGTAGCCAGTACTACACAGGGTGAGAAAACCCACTGCAGGAAATGGGCTGAGTGACATGTGTGTCCATAAGACCCACACATGCCAGTCAGGAAGGTGCACATACCCAACAACAGTTTCAGCCAGCAGGACAGGTGTAGACAACATAAACAGAGCCTATGCCATGGCCCCTGAATGATGGCTATGGTTACCCTCATCCCCAGGCCTACACAGCAGACCACAACAGGGCAGGCAGTGGGATGTTAGTTCTGAAGGGTAGGAAGTCAGACAATAATATGTAGGGCAATGAAAGTCACGATCTGTACTACACTGGTATGCCTCTAGTCAGCGTGATTGTTAGCAATACAGAATGAAAAGGAGTACCTGACATACCAGTACAATCATAGCAAATGTGTACAAGTGTCAAGTGTGTCCCCCACATCCTATATAGTAATGTAATAACAGTCAGGTGTGCCCCCCAACCCTGTGTAGAAATGTAGAAATAGACAGGTGTGCCCCCCATCTGACATAGTAATGTAATAACAGTCAGGTGTACCCCCCCACTCCTGTGTAGAAATGTAGGAACAGTCAGGTATGCCCCCCCCCCGTCATGCAGAAATGTAGTAACAGTCAAAGCCAAATGATTGATGGATAACTTGCAGAGACAGCATGCTACCTGTCAGTTCACAACACAATAGTCAGCACTGCAGCACAAACTACTTGGACACGATCCACACATTCAATACACACGGCTATACTGGGCATGCTCACACACTTAAAACACATGAAGGCCATGACTGCAAACACCAGTGGACCAGACATATCTGGCAGCTGCAGTTGTTAGTGCAGACACTCGTCAGTATGCACCACTCATATCTTGCACACACAGTGGATAGGAATACAGACATATATGTCAGGACAACACACTATAATAAGCCAAAGGTAGATGTACATAGATGTGTGGAAGAGGGTGACTGTGACAAGGTGGCATCCAGGACTGTCCCACCCAGCACACAGTCAAAGGGCCCCAAACACATGAGGAGCAGATGTCACTCACTGCAGATACTAGCCACCAGTATCTGTCAACATTACAGACTATGTGGTGCACTTGCCAGCTGTGCAACATGACTGTACAAGGAAGTAGTCATCTAGCAGCTGAATACACGTACCTGTGAAATATGACCCTGTTTGTGCCTGCATGTGGCGTGTCAACCCCTAGATTAATGGGTTATGGCCCATGCACACACACTGCCCTCCCCATAGCCCTATTATGACTAGCCTGCTGAGGTCATCCAATGTGAAATACACTTTTGGGAGAACTGCAGCACAGTAATTTCTGTGGCACATCCCATAACTGAGTACTGCTGATGTGTGATAAACTAGTTAGGTAGGAGTTCTAACCCCTGACTTGGCAAATGGGTCTGTGTGTGTGTCTGTCTGTGTAGACAGCAATGCTTTTTAGGGTACTCACACTCCTTACAATTCATATGCTCAACTTTGGCAAGGCTGTTGATGTCATCCACCTAGAAATACACGTCTGGGGAGGTTGCAGCCCATTAGTCTCTGTAGTGCATCGTGTACTACTGTACTGTGATAAAGTAATTTGGTAGGTGTTCTAATCCCAGACATAGCAAGTGTGTGTGTGTGTGTGTGTGTGTCTGTGCAGAAAACAATGCTTTTTAGGGTACACACACTCCTTACAATTCATATGCTCAACTTTGGCAATGCTGCTGCTATCACCCACCTCCAGGAAGATTGCAGCCCAGTAATCTCTGCAGTGCATCCTGTGACTGCATACTGCTCTAGTGTGATAAAGTAGTTAGGTAGGTGTTCTAATCTCAGACATGGCAAGTTGTGTGTGTGTCTGTCTGACTCTGTCTGTGTAGAGAGCAATGCTTTTTAAGGTACACACACTCCTTACAATTCATATGCTCAACTTTGGCAAGGCTGCTGATGTCACCCACCTAGAAATACACCTCTGGAAGGTTGCAGCCCAGTAGTCTTTGTAGCACATTCTGTAATTGCGTACTGCTATTGTGTGATAAAGTAATTAAGTAGCTATTCTAACCCTGGACTTAACAACTGTGTTTGTGTGTATGTCTGACTGTGTAAAGAACAATGCTTTTTAGAGTACTCACACTCCTTACAATTCATATGCTCAACTTTGGCAAGGCTGCTGAAGTCACCCACCTAGAAATACACCTCCGGGAAGTTTGTAGCCCAGTAATCTCTGCAGCGTGTCCTGTAATTGCATACTGCTGTCGTGTGATAAAGTAATTAGATAGGTGTTCTAATCCCAGACATGGCAAGTGTGTGTGTGTGTGTGTGTGTGTGTGTGTGTGTGTGTGTGTGTGTGTGTGTGTGTGTGTGTTTGTGTCTGTCTGTCTGTCTGTGTAGAGAGCAATGCTTTTTAGGGTACTCACACTCCTTACAATTCATATGCCCAACTTGGCAAGGCTGCTGATGTGATCCACCTAGAAATACACCTCTGGAAAGGTTGCATCCCAGTAATCACTGTAGCATGTCCTGTAACTGTGTACAGCTGTAGTGTGATCTAGAACTCCAGAGGCCAGTGTATGTGACAGTGGTATATGGCCCTGTATTATTGAGTCTAGGGGGGGAAGCACCATAAATGACCTAGGCTGTTACAAAATGTGGGGGTATCAGGGGTGAGCTACCTTAAGGTATTTGGATGTACAGTACCGTATACTTCACCTATATTTACATTACTCTCATAAACTGGGTTAATGTAGGCCTATTGCCTCCTGCCATACAGACTGTTCTGTTTGTCAGGGTGCATGTGATGGTGTCAGTTATGCCTTGTTATGTAACAGTTACATCCCATTTGGTCACATGACGTCTTTACCACCTAGTGATTTTGTACAGATTGTTGATAGAGGCTGCTGAACTATACACCTGCATTACATACTGTTAATTGTTTGGTATCCTGTGGCCCAGTCTGTCTTTACTATTGTACAATTTGAAGGCCTTGGCCTGGACAGCAACCATTGTGAACCTTTCCAGACTACTGTATTAGTATATCTGTTTCACAGTTGCATTACTCTGTTTATATAGATGTTACTGTCTGAACAGCTATATGGCATGGCATATAGAATTGTAATGGTACACAATTAAAGGTTTTCCATTTCTGCAAACTTGTGTGTGGTGTTTTTTCCTATGACCTCATGTGGGTATATGTTGCAGGCAACGATATTCATTTGTATGGGTGACCCATACAGTTTCCAGTTGTTCAGGTTTTAACTGTAGGCATAGTGGGTGGTCCATATTGTGTGCACCTTCTGCATCTCTACCTTACTGTACATATATCTGCATGTGTATGTGTAGTCACATGTATATACACACACACACACACATATATATATATATATATATATATATATATATATATATATATGTGTGTGTGTATATATGTGTGTGTGTATATATATATGTGCGCGTGTGTGTGTCTGTGTGTGTATGTATATCTGCATTTGCATATCTGTGTCTGTGTATCTGTATCCTGGGGATGTTGATGGCTTCCAAATTTTACATTTCCTACGGGAGGCAGACTATACTGCATGATATGTTACCAGCACCAGCCTGACATCATACAGGTGGGATGTAGTACTGTTAGCATCTTGTGCCCATGTCGTGTCAGGTCTTGGTTATGGGATCTGCCACATGTGGTAGTGTATTGCAGGGCGGACGCGTTTGGCTGTGGGGAGGATGCATATTCGTACAAGACATATAGTGTGTGGGGCCTCTCAACCCCATTAACGGTGCATGTGGACATATGTGTTTTTGTTAATCTGCCACTGCTATCTACAGATGTATGGCCATATATACCTATATAGATATGTATATCTGCTTACATATAACTATGTCTGTATATACCTACATAGATATATATCTGCGTACACATATGTAACTTGCTGTGTATATGTAGACATATAGGTGTAGACACATATATGTGTCGATGTAGGCATTTGCATGTATATACGTTCACATACATTACTATATATGTATATATTTTTAGAAATATATATATCTACATATGTAGATATGTTGTATCTGTTTAGATAGCAATATATTTACACACACATACATCTAGATGTTGGTATATATTCTCTGTACTGTTGCATGACTAGACTGGATGATATGTTTCTGAAAACATCAGATTTATTTCTCTCTTGCATGGCTTAGTAGTAAATCACTTAGTCTATGGTGTGTAGGATTCTGGGTTTGAGCCTTGCAGGAGATGTTTATTTTGTTGCTGGGCAGAACACGGCTCATTGGATACAGAGTGATTAAGGCACTTTAAAGCAGTTGTAAGCAGAATTGCACGGACATAAGCACTGCTAACTTCTGGTTATAGTTTCTTAAATTCAGTTAGCTTCTGCTTTGCTTAATCTGTGTAGGCAATGCTTACCCCCATGCAAATGCACTTAAACATGCTTACTAGTGCTTACATATGCTTACTACTGCTTATTTGTGCTTAAACCTGCTTACTAGTGCCTCATTCATTATGACACCGACACTTCACATGTGCATTTCCTGCAGTACTCCAGTTCATAAATATATGTTTTTAGTGGGCTTTGCAACAAAAATATTGGTTATAACGTGCTTTTCCATGTAAATAGACTGTGCAGCAGTGGGACTTGAACCAGGAATGCTTGCCTGTTAGGCGAATGCTCTGCCCACTATACTATTGCTGAGCAGTTTCATTTGTATATATCTTCCTTGTTATCCTCTTCAGCCTTTTAAGCTGCTATAACCATATCTAAGCAATGGGCACACCCACCCAGATATGGTTCGCAGTACTCGGATTTTAAAAAAATAAATAAAAGGGTTTCTTTTTTTCATTTATATGTACTGTTGCTGTTGTACACATGGGATACTGTTGGTGGGGATATGAGGACACCTATGAGTGATCTCGCTCATTTGTTAACACCTTCTGCTGCTTTATATTGCAGGGGCATGTTTATTCTGAGAGCTCTGCTCTCAGACATGCCCCCTGCACTCGTACATGCTCTGTGTAAGCCTAGAAGCTTGGGCAGTGCACATTGTTAATATGCATGGCACGCTGCCATCCTGCTCTTAACCGGGCGCTTCCATGCAGGACTAAGCTAGCCCTGCATGGAAGATTAGTGAATCCGGGGGATAATCTAAACATATAAGAAGAGTGCATAACTGAAGGTAATTGCTACAAGAAATATGTGTACTTGCAGAAATTTATGTGCAATTTTATCACAATAATGTAAAAGGAAGCATAAACATATCAGTATACAGAAATGCACCTGAATACAAACATATGGAATGTTTAAGTGATAACATAATTGTAAGTATAAATACAAATGTAAGACATGTATGAGTAAAATAGTAATCTACATATATATATGTCTGAAAATCACAGATACAGATCTGCATACAACTACTTGTTCATGAATTTATACAGAAAGAAAACATTTTTGCATTTCCACATTTTCATTTAGTATTACATTAACTTTGACAGCAGTTAAACTACATGCAGACAGTTTGTGTGGGTCAGGATATATTGACTATTATAGCAGTTGTATAAGAAAGAAGTGTTCACTTCAAAAAATTTTAAAAATGTTTTTGCAATTATGTGCAACATTAATCTGTCTACCTGCATGTCCGTGATATAATAGCTAGGTGTTATATGTGTAAATGTCTGTGAAAATAGTCTATATGTTGTCTGCACATTAAGTCCAGAGACATACCCCCGGACTCTCAAAAGAGTGCAGGAGCTCACGCAGGCAATATGTCTGCCGTGCGATCCAGGAACAGCCGGCAGGGGGGTGCTCAAGAGCTACAGCACTAATCTTACACGGACTAAGCCCTGGTATGCAAATCACCTCGTTTGCAGGAGAGAGCCATGCAAATGAGGTGATTTTGCAATCCAGGAAGCTTGCAATAGCCCGTGCAAGACTAGTGCAATCTGCAGAAATGTACTCGGTTAGTAACCAAGTACATTTCTGCAAATTCCAAAACAGAGCTATGACAGCTCCAAATAAAGGCCGCATATCATTGAAGAAGCATGTCAATGGCCAAGTATAAGGCCATTGGTATTGCAAACTGTTTAAAAAATAAAAAAATCAACTTTTACTTTTTTTTGCTGTCTCGGCTGTTTAAGCATAGGGCAGCGGCGCACAAACGGGATCAGGGGAAAATAAGAAAATAAACTTAAAATGAGTATTCTGACTAAAAGCAGTATTCTGCCATGCAAGTCAATGACAGGCATAACACAACCTGGCCAGTGAGTAATGGTTGCTAAGGGGGGAGGCTCAGTGTGGACATGTAACTATGCATTAGCAGGCAATCCTATGCAAATGAGGGGAAGGATATTGAATCTCAGATTTTTCCAGGGTGTGAGGCAGGTCCCAAGACTGCAAGAGTATAAATAGCTGGGTGCAAGACTAGGATATAGGTGACATCATGGGGGTGTCAGGCATACTGTAAGTGCATTGGAGCCCTGTGGCTCGGGATTGCTCCTAGCTTAGCACAGCTAAGCTAGAGGTGTGTCCAAACCTGCCTAGCACTCTTTGCAAATTGCAAGCGGGTGTGCGCGCCGCAAACTGGGTTTTACAGGAAGAAAAAGGAAGTTAAACCAGGAAATAGCAGCTCTGTGCACATTTGAGCACTCTGTTTGTGTGGCGGGCACACGGGCTTAAACAGAGAGGCAATGGGAAGGGAAAACAGCAGTAGGAAGGTAATGAAGGAAAACTAGCTTAGCTGGCAGGTGAAATGTATCAGAATCAGCCAATTACACAGACAGCAGACCAGCCCAGCCCAGAACACTACTATAAATTAAGCAAACACCTTCCCCTCTGGTTTTTCCACACTCTACACCACCGGTGTATACAAGCCGGGAAATTATAACAAACATTTGCAAGAGGCTGAGGGTGGTGAGGATGTGAATGCTGCCGAACAACCCACAGTGAGGAGACGGAGAAGAGTGTACAGACCCAGGGTAACCTACAAGGGCTACATGAGCTGGAGATAGTGGAGCACTATAGGATAGACAGAGACCTCCTACAGAAAATTGTTGAGCTGTGCCGGCCACACCTGACACACCAAACTGGCCAAGGGGAACCCATCACAGTGGATACCAAGGTATGTGTAGGCCTACGTATACTAGCCACAGGTACCTCCCAAAGCACAACTGGGAATATCATGGGGATCTCACATGCATCAGCATCCAGAGTATTCCACCAGGTCCTGGATGCCATAGCAGCACATGCCAGTGAGCACGTATATTTCCTCAACACACATGAGGTGTTCACCAGCGATATGTGTTTCTTCCACCAAATAGCAGAATACCCTGGGGTAGTGGGTGCTATAGAGTGCGCACACATATGCATCAAAGCACCACCCGGTGAGGAGGGTAGGGCCTACACCAACCGCAGGGACATCCCCTCCATCAACTGCCAGGTCGTATGTGATGCCTAGGGAATTATAATGAATGTGTGTGCTGGCTTCCCTGGAAGCTATGACGATTAACATATATGGCATCTGACACAGCTGTACCACAGATTTGCCAATGTGGACATCCCCTATGGTCATCTAGTGGGGGATGCTGGGTACTCACTGGAGCTGTGGCTGGTGACACCCATCAGAAATGCACACACACCTGAACAACAATGTCATAATGAGGTACACGCACAGGCCAGACATATAATAGAGCATGTGTTTGGGATGTTCAGGACATGGTTCCAGTGTCTGGACACATCTGGTGGAGCCCTGCAATACTCACAAGCTACATTTACCCAAATTGTTATGGTATGTGCTATGCTACACAATATGATCCTGCAGAAACAGCTGCAGCAGGAACAGCATGGGGTTGGGCCACACAGCCCCCCACCAATGCCAAGGTGTGTACAGGCACAGAGTGACTAGAGGAGGAACAATCTGAGCCTGCCCCAGTAGGCAGAAGGAGGCGTGTCCAGTATGACCTGGACTTGGCAAAGAGGCAATGCATAGTATATGCACTGACACAGTAGGAACCCAGAGAATGACACCTCTCTCTGACTCACACAGACAGTAAAAGGGATGCCAAACATGACACTACCTGTGCTCAACCATGTATAGGGAGTGTACTATGTGCATCTGACATAGGCAGCCCTCCAGCACCATTCTCAAGTCTGGCACACCCTCAAGGTAAGTCAATCAACCTACCAATTGACAAATGGAGTAGAATGTTACCTGTAGCTATGGTATGGATGTGAGTATGTAAGGTAATTGGGTGGCCGAATTTTATGGCAACAGACAGAAGACACCCATAGTGGCACCATGGCATCTGTAACACATACTGGAGTCACCATAGTAGCCAGTACTACACAGGGTGACAAAACCCACTGCAGGAAATGGGTTGAGTGACATGTGTGTCCATAAGACCCACACATGCCAGTCAGGAAGGTGCACATACCAAACAACAGTTTCAGCCAGCAGGACAGATGTAGACAAACACAAACAAATTCTGTACTATGGCCTCTGAATGAGTCCTGTGGGTAAACCCCTCCCCCATGCCTACACGGACAGACTACAGCAGGCCAGGCAATTGGATGTAAGTTGAGAAGGAAGTCGGAAACTAATATGTAGGTAATTAAAGCTAAGTTTTTTAGTACACCGGTATGCCTCTAGCCAGCACGATAGGTAAAACTAAAGAATGAAATGGAGTACCTGACATACCAGTACAGTTCTAGCAAATGTATACAAGTGTCAGGTGTGCCCCTCCATCCTACGTACACTTATAGTAACAGTCAGGAGTTCCCCCCACTCCTGTGTAGAAATGTAGAACAGTCAGGTCCCCCCCCACTATATAGAAATGTAGCAACAGTCAATGTCAAATGACGATTGATACCCTGCAGACACAGCATGCTATCTGTCGGTGTACAACACAAAGGTCAGCACCACAGTACAAACTACCTGGACTTGATCCACACATGCAATACAGATGGCCATACTGGGCATGCTCACACACACACAGAGGAATGAAGGCAATGTCAGTCAACAACATACTGAAAGTTCATACTGGGCATGCTCACACATTTAAACACATGAAGGCCATGTCTGCAAACACCAGTGGACCAGACATATCTGGCAGTTGCAGTTCTTAGTGCAGACACATGTCAGTATGCACCACTCCTGCCTCTCACACACAGTGGATAGGAATACAGACACATATGTAAGGACAACACACTATAATAAGCCAAAGGTAGACGGACATAGATGTGTGGAAGAGGGTGACTGTGACAATGAGCCATCCGGTCTTGTCCCACCCAGCACACAGCCAAAGGGCCCCAAACACATGAGGTGCAGATGTCACTCACTCCAGATACTAGCCACCAGTATCTGTCAGCATGACAGACTATGTGGTGCACGTGCCAGCTATGCAACATGACTGTACAAGGAAGTAGTCATCTAGTAGCTGTATACACGTACCTGTGACATATGACCCCGTGTGTGCCCGCATGTGGCATGTCAACCTCTACATGAATGGGTTATGGCCCATGCACACACTGCCCTCCCCATAGCAGTATTATGGCAAGTCTGCTGAGGTCATCCAATGTGTAATAAACCTTTGGGAGAGCTGTAGCTCAGTAATCTATATGGCGCATCCCACAACTGTGTACTGCTGTAGTGTTAAACTAGTTAGGTAGTAGTTCTAACCCCAGACTTGGCAATTGTGTGAGTGTGTCTTTGTATGTGCGTCTGTCTGTCTCTGACTGTGGAGAGAGAAATTCTTTTTAGGCTACTCACACTCCGCACAATTCATATACTCAACTTTGGCAAGGCTGCTGATGTCACCCACCTAAAATCCACCTCTGGGAACATCACTGACCAATAGCTTCCATAGCGTGTCCTATAACTATGTACTGCTGTAGTGTGATAAAGTAGTTAGTTAGGTGTTATAACCTCAGATCTGGCAAGTGTGTGTTTGTGTGTGTGTCTGACTGAGTAGAGAGCAAAGCTTTTTAGGCTACTCACACTCCTTACAATTCATATGCTCAACTTTGGTAAGACTGCTGATGTCACTCACCTAGAAATACACCTCTGGGAAAGTCCTAGCCCACTAATCTCTGTAGCGTGTCCTGTAACTGCATACTGCTGTAGTGTGATAAAGTAATTAGGTAGGTGTTCTAACCCCAGACTTGGAAATATGTTTGTGTGTGTCTGACTGAATAGAAAGCAATGCTTTTTAGGCTACTCACACTCCGTACAACTCATATATTCAACTTTGGCAAGGCTGCTGATGTCCCTCACCTAGAAATACACCTCTAGGAAATTTATAACCCAGTAATCTCCATAGTGCGTCCTGCAACTGCATTCTGCTGTAGTGTGATAAAGTAGTTAGGTAGATGTACTAACCCCAGATCTGGCTTGTGTGTGACTGCGTAGAAAGCAATGCTTTTTGGGCTACTCACACTCTGTACACATCATATACTCATCTTTGGCAAGGCTGCCAATGTCACTCGCCTAGATATATGCCTCTGGTAAGGGTGTAGCCCAGTTATCTCCGTAGAGTGTCCTGTAACTGCATACTGCTGTAGTGTGCTAATGTGATTAGGTACATGTTCCAACCCCAAGCTTGGCAACTGTGTGTGTGTGTGTGTGTGTGTGTGTGTGTGTGTGTGTGTGTGTGTGTGTGTGTGTGTTCATGTGTCTCCATCTGTCTTTGACTGAGTATAGAACAATGCTTCTTAGGGTACTCACACTCCTTAGAATTACTATACTCAACTTTGTCAAGGCTGCTAATGTCACCCACCTAGAAATACACCTCTGGGAAGGTTGTAGCTCAGTAATCTCTGTAGCACGTCCTGTAACTGTGTACAGCTGTAGTGTGATCTAGAAATGTGGTAGGGTTCCATGACAGTCCTGGATGTTTTGTGTGTGTTCCAATGTCTTTGTATGGAGGAATTGCATTATAGGCTGCTCACTCGCAATACATTTCGAATGCCCTACTTTGGCAATCCTGCTGATGTCATTCATTGTGAAATACAACTTTGTAGAAAAAGGTCTGTAGTAATCCATGTGGTGTGACCTATGACTGCTGCATGCTATAGTGTGATATAGGCTTTGGTCAGGGGTTCAATACTCACACATGTTGGTTGTGGATGTTTTGTGTGTGTCTCACTGTCTATGTAGGGAGCAATGCATTTTAGGCTAGTCAGCTGCAGTACAGTTGAAATGCCCTTCTTTGGTAATCCTGCTGATATCATTCATTATGAAATACACCTTTGGGGAAGGGTTTCTCTACTAGTCCCTGTGGTGTGTCCTATAACAGCTCCATGCTGTAGTGTAATATAGACCTCCATCAGGGGTTCTATTCCCAAACATGTCAGTCATGGATGTTTTGTGTGTGTGTCTAACTGTCTGTGTAGGGAGCAATGCATTTTAGGCTAGTCATTCACAGTACAGTTGAAATGGCCTTCTTTGGTAATCCTGCTGATGCCATTCAATGTGAAATACACATTTGGGGAAAACGTACTTCAGTAATGTCCATGACGCGTACTATAAATGCGTAGTGTTGTAGTGTAATAAACTAATTAGGTAGGGATTCAACTTCCAGATATGACAGGTGTGTGTTTGTAACTCATATCCTGTGTAGAGGTGGTGGGCAATGTGGAGGGGGCTTTGCTTATTTCTTTTATGGTGGCCCTACTATATATCATAATGTCAACCATACAGGGATAACAGATGTAAATTAGCTGAGAGGCTGGGGTGCAAAGCCATACCCATACATGTGACATCAAGGCCAGCCATGTGTTTGGCTGTGGGAGGGATGCCTATTCGTACAAGACATATAGTGTGTGTGGCCACTCAACCACATTAATGGTGCATATGGACATATGCGTATTTGTTAATCTGCCATTGCTATCCACAGATGTATGGCCATATATACCTATATACATTTATATATCTGCTAATATATATATATATATATATATATATAAAAACTATGTCTGTAGTCACCTACATAGATATATATCTGCGTACACATATGTAACGTGCAGTGTATATGTAGACATATAGGTGTAGATACATAACTGTGTCGATTTAGGCATATGCATGTATATATATG
>NC_056739.1:1297920165-1297982665 GCF_019279795.1 Protopterus annectens
TAAATTTATGGTAAGTGTACACAACTGTACTATGTTCTTCATGTTTCACTGTTGCAGCCAGTACACTTGGGTAGAATCCCAAAGCTATGGTTGGGAGGAGGAATTTAGATAGCATTAGGACCAGCTATAAGGCCCTGGAAGACTTCAGTGGCAAAGTCAGCTCTGTTTTTAGAGAAAATTGGCAAATGATAATGCTTGGTGAAAGTATGCACAGAACTCCAGGTAGCAGCTTCTAGGATGTCCCTGGTAGGGACGCCTTTGAGAAAGGCTGTAGAGGTAGATTCAGTCCTGGTGGAGTGAGGTCTGATCCCCTGGGGGATAGGTTTTCCATGGTGCTTATAGTAGAAATGAATGCAATGGCCTATCCATTTAGAAATGGTTTGCTTTGAAATAGCCTTCCCCTCTGCCCCTGCAGCAAATGCCATCAGCAGTTGTTCAGATTTAATTTGAGGTTTAGTCATGTCCAAGTAGAATCTAAGTTGTCTGTGCACATCTAAGGAATGCAGTATCCGTTCCCCTTTGTTCTGTGGATTGGGAAAGAAGGTTGGCAAATGAATAGACTGATTAGGAGCCACACTGGATACCACCTAGGGCATGAAGGTTGGATTTGTTCTGAGGGGCACCCTGTCCACATGAAAGATGATGAAAGGCTCCACTGACATTAGGGCCTGTAATTCAGATACCCTTCTAGCTGAAGTGATTGCTAAAAGGAAAGCTGTTTTCCAAGAAAGAAATTTTAAGTCTGCAGTAGCAGCTGGCTCGAAAGGAGGTAGAGTGAGTTTCTCCAAAACAAAGTTAAGGTCCCAGGCTGGGGTTGGAGCTCTCCTGGGTGGTCTCAAATTTTTGCTCCTCGGAGGAACTGCTTGAGCAGTGGATGAGAAAAGAGGGGAGGTTCTGTGCTATAATGAGCTGAAATGGCTGAGGGTGGATTTTAATGGATGAAAAAGACAGGCCCTTGTGAAGCATTTCAGTTAAGTATTGTAAAATCTGAGGTAAATTGGGTGCTGCTGTGCTCATCCCTTGAGACTGGTTCCAGACACAGAATCTTTTCCATTTTTCAGCATATGATTTTCTAGTACTAAGCCTCCATGCCTCTAAAATGATATCCACCACAGGTTTATTGAGGGATGGTAGAGGAGAGATTATGTAATTAGCCAGGCTGCAAGGTTCAGTGTTAGAAGCTGAAGGTGCAGAATCTGGTTCTCCTGCTGAGACAACAGGGAAGGAGTCTGAAGCAGGTGCCATGGTGATAACCATGACACACTACACAGGAGGGGGTACCAGTGTTGGCGTGGCCATTCTGGAGCAATCAAAATCATCCTTGGTTTGTCCTGTTTGATTTTTAGTAGTACTTTGGAAAGCAGGGACAAAGGGGGAAGACACAGACTGATTGGTTTTTCCAGCTGAAGAACAGAGCATCCACTTTCCAGGCTTGCTTGTGGGGAGTCCTTGTGCAAAACTTGTCCAATTGGTAGTTCTGGGGAGAGGAAAACAGGTCTATATCTGGGCTTTCCCATTTGCTTGTCAACATGTTGAAAATCCTTGGTTCCAGTTTCCACTCGTGTGAGTCCATGAGGTTTCTGCTTAGTCCGTCTGCCAGTGTATTTAATTTTCCTGGCAGGAATTGAGCTTGTAGGGGCACTTGGTATCTCAAGGCTGTGTTCCACAATGCCATGGCTAGTCTGCAGAGGGGGTAAGAATGTGTACCCCCCTGCTTGTTCATGTACCACATAACAGTGGTGTTGTCCATCTTTACCATACGTTGTCCTAGAAGAATGTGGTCCTTGAAGGCTGTCAGAGCATTCTGTACAGCTAACATTTCTTTTTGATTGATATGCAGGTGCATTTGACTTGGATTCCATTTGCCCTGAATGCACTTCCCTGCCAGGTGAGCCCCCCATGCATAGTCTGATGTGTCTGTTGTTAGGGTTTGCACGGCAGGAGGTTGTGTGAAAGGTAGTCCCTTGTTTTGGTGGCAGGCCTCTGCCCACCAAAGGAATTCTAGGCACAGGCAAAGTATGATAGGAATCATTGCTTCTAGAGCCTGAGAATGTTGACACCATAGGCTTTTTAGATACCACTGTAGTTTCCTCATATGCAGTCTTGCATATGGAATTAGAAGAATGCAGGAGGCCATGAACCCCAAGGCTTGCAGTATTTGTCTTGCAGATAGCAGGGTTTTTGTGGTCTCTTGTTTGAAGTAGGTTGTCAAATGAATTTGTTTCTCTGGCGTGAGGTAAGCCATCTGGGAAGTTGTATTCAAGCTTTCTCCCAGGAATATCATTTGTTGACAGGGTACTTGGGAAGTTGTATTCAAGCTTTCTCCCAGGAATATCATTTGTTGACAGGGTACTAGGTGTGATTTCTTTTCATTTAAGGTGTACCCCAGACAAGTTAGAACCCTTTGTACAAATGCCAGATGTTTCAAAAGTATGTCCTGGCTTTCTGCCTGAATTAGACAATTGTCCAGGTATGGGTATATTTGAATATTTCTTTGCCTGCAAAATGCAATAACTGGAGCTAGGCACTTTGTGAATACCCTGGGCACAGTAGATAAGCCAAAGGGCAGTGCAGAGAACTGATAGTGCGCGTATCCTGCTTTGAAGCGTAGGTATCTTCTGCAAGATTCCCTGATTGGGATGTGCAGGTATGCTTCTTTTAAATCTAGTGTTGCCAACCAGACATCTTTGCCTAGCATAGGAAGTAATTGGTGAAAAGTCAGCATCTTGAATTTTGGAATTTCCAAAAAGGTGTTTAGCTTAGACTGGTCCAGGATAGGATGCCATGAATTGTCTTTTCTGGTTACCAAGAAAATTCTCGAGTAGAAACCTTGTCCCTTTCCCTCTTCCGGTACCAGTTGAATAGCTCCCATGCTTAAGAGAATAAGTACTTGTTTTTGCCCATCTGCCCACTGATCTGAGGGTAAATTCAGCCACCCGCTTGGTGTTGGCAACATGTGGAAGTGAAATCTGTATCCCTGGGACACTATATTTAACACCCATTTGTCCTGGGTAATGAGTTCCCAGTTCTTTGCATGAAGAGCAATCTTTCCCCCCAAAGGGGCAGTCAGTTGCTAAGTGTTTGGAAATTTTAAATGGAAGTCATTGAGACAGTTTACCATAGGGAGGAGTCTTATTACTCCCATACTTGGAAGTGGAGGCCCCCACTGCTTAGTCCTGTGTGTCCCCTGGGACTAAAACCTGGGGCTTTTGCTGTGTCTGGGTTTGGCTTGAGAAGACCTGGAAGGGGCTGGAAAGGACCAATTCTTAGAGGGCCAGTGCCTACTAAATCCAGGAGGCTGAACTTGTAAGAAATCTTTAACAGTTTGCATAGATTTAGCTTTATCTTCCATCTTTTTAAGAACTTCCTCAGCCTTGTTGCCAAACAGGTGGTCCTGATTTAAGGGAGCATCCAACAATTTAGCTTTGACATGATAAGGCAAGGATTGCTCCTTTAGCTAAGCATGCCTTCTGAGCACAGACCCAGTAACAGCAGCCCTGCAAGAGGCCTCTAATGAATCAAAACCATATTGCATAGTATGTTTTCCAACTTGTTCAGCAGAATGCATTAAATTTTGTAATTCTTTATTTTCAACACAGTCAGGAATCAACATCATTTTCTGTTTAAGCAATTCAATAACATGTTGCTGATATTTTAACACATGAAACTGGCAGTTTAAAGCCATAATGGTCAAGGTTGCAGAAGTGTAAACCTTCTTACCCCATCTATCCATCACCCTGGAGTCTATCAGAAGGGGTAGGATTTTTAGCAGTAGAAGCCTTAATGCCCTTGGGCCCCTGTGAAATAGTCTCTGGATCTGCAATAGGATTTTTAAAAAGGAACTTGTGTGACTCAGGGACCCTGTAGTATCTGTCAGGTTTTCTGGGAGCAGGAGGCAAGGAATCAGGGACCAAACTAGATTCTGAAAAGCATCATCAGCAATGTCTATTACAGGAAGAATAGCTAAAGGCTATGCTGAGGTAGGAGTAAGAAATCCCTAAGCCTTTTTTTTGAATCAGAAAAATCCTGGCTTTCCCAGTGGAAATGCTCCTTTAGAGTATGCAAGGTTTCCCCAAAAGAAACATTTTCTGGAGGTGTAGCAGAGGGAATGGAGTCCTCTGCATCAGAATCCTCATAAGTGAATAATGGCAAATCAAGATCATCAGAAGAATCAGAAAAAACAGCATCCTGGTCAGAAGTTTCATAAACAACTTCAGTCCTAGGCCTCTTAGAAAGGGGGAGAGGGTTAGCTACCCCTGATTAGAGTTATTAAATCTTCAGCCATTCTTATCATTTGTTTTTTAGGCATAGAGGCCTGAGCATGTGGCCTGGGTGCCAGTTTTTTAGGTATGGTTCGAGATTTAGGCCTAAGTGAAGAAGAAGGCGTTGGTTTAATATGCAAGTCCGTAGGCCTGAATACACCCTCAGAAGCCGGTGAGCAGCTCCAGACCCATCCAAGGTAGAGACATCCACGGGTTCCATAGTTGAAGCATCTAGCAGCATACCGGACTCCGAATGGGTCTCAGTAGAGGCCTGCGAATCAGAAGTAGTGGGTATCAGGGGCTGCAAAAGCACCTCACTGAGTACCGGCAAACTGATGATTGGCTTAGGAGAAGCGTCGTTGGCAGTTTTGGACCTCGACGGGCTGTCTTTATCTTTGCATTTTTTCAGAATTCCAGTAGTCAGATGGCTAACCAACGACATTTCTGGATAATTAAACAGGGAACCGAAATATTTAGAGGCAAAAATATACCAACGATGGATAGGGCGCTGATTAAATAAAGCACAAAACTGACAGCAAGGTACATTGTGGTCAGGGCCTAGGCAAGGGATACAGTACGAATGAAAATCTTTATGAGGTATTTGCTTTCAACAAGTAATGCAATTATTAACTTTTACTTACATCGGAAAGGAGCAAGAAAAAGTTTCCCCAACGGGGTACTTAGCTTTAGTTGAAGACTTCGGTTCTGAAACTCAAAAACAAAAATTTCAGGAGTCGGCTGACTGGCACTTGCAAACTACTTCTGCTTCAGGCACTGCACGGCAAAAAAGACTGATGTAATGGTGTTGGCTACATGGTTTATACCCCTGATGACCTGACATCATGGAAGAAGGGACAGCAACCAATGCAGGACCCAAGACTTTGTTAATCAGGTTGACTGAGGGCTACCTGCAAGCAGATAACCCAAATGTAATGACTGAAACAGTGAAACACAAAGAACATCCAGGACCTTACACGGCAAGTGCACAAGATTTTAACAGCACTCCATCCCACCTGTATGATGTCAGGCTGGTATCAGTAACATACCATGCAGTACAGTCAGGCTCATAATGACTCCCATTTTGCAGTCATCTGTTACCTTTGTTAGCCAGAGTCTTGTACTGTTGGCCTGTACTTCAGAGATGTAGATGCCAAACAGCAGTGGTCCCAGGACTGAACCCTGAGGTACTCCACTTGTTACTTGTCTGGGGATGGATTTGGAGTCAGCTACACCTAAAGTTTGGGTTCTGTCAGTAAGATATGTGGCAAACCATTGAGTGGCATAGGGATGTATGGTCAGATTAGTATGTTAATCTATGTTTCCAGACTGGGGAATGGTATTGTAGGGCTTGACAAGGTCCACATAGGCTTTGTGGACTACCTTACCCTCTTCAACAGCTATGCAGACTGAGACAAAGCAGTCAATCAGTTTCAGGAGACAACATTGGCCCTCCATGAGCCCAATCTGTGTGGGGTCCAGTGTTTGAGGGTTGCCATTGTCTGCATTCAAAACATCCCTGATAATGCATTCCATGACCATGCAGATCAGAGTCATCAGACTGATGTGACAATAGTTCCAGGGATCACAGGTGGATCCCCCCCTTGAGGAGTGGGATAACTGCAGCTGTGCGCCACTCAGTGGGCACCAGGCCTCATGCGAGGCTATGATTACACATGACAGTTAGGTGAGTTGCCATTCCATTTTGTTGTTCATATAGTACACAGCCCAGGATGTCATCTGGTCACATGGATTCTGTATTCTTAGCTGTGCGTAGTGTGTTTTCTGCCTGTGTGGCCTTGATTACTGGGCAATGGAACCCTTTACGTATTGACATGGGCCCTTTTGGGGTGAGAGAGCGTAAATGTGGCACTAAATCAATCTGCCAGAATAATGGCATATTCTGTGGGGGCAGTCTATGTAATGCCATTATGTTGCAGCTCAGAGCACTTCTGAGCATTGCCAGTTAGAATTTGGACATAACTATAGAATGCTGTGTGGCTGTCTGTAGAATCTGTGGCAATTTTAGTTACATAACCAGCTATGGAGGATTCCATGAGGGATCTCAACGTCTTACTAGGGCTGGTAAGGGAGTTGTTTGCATCCTTGGATTATCCTATTTTCTTCAACAGTATCTACCATCTGTTGTATACTCTGTTAATAGCAGGAGACCACCAGACTGGCTTGATTATTTGGGAGGTGAGTGTCGTGGTTCTATGTGGGATGTCAGGAATCATGCACAAGTGGCTGTGCTCATACAGTGCCTTAGTGCAGGATTCATCAGTTTAACTGTCAGCTCCTGTCTCAATGGGTGTCACAAACATTGTCACTTCTGCCTTGAGTAGCATGAAGTTGGCCATGGAGAGTTCTTTTATGGACAACTGTATATACATTCCTTTCACTTGTTCAGTTTGATTAGCCTATGGTGGCATTACTTTGGTGGAACTGCAGTTGCACATACTGTTGTGATGGCTTAGTGGTGAGTTATTGTGACTACAGTGTACAGGGTCCTGGGTTCATGACCTGCAAAGGCAGGTTATTTTTGTTCTGGCCAGAACAGCGGTTAATGTATACAGACTAATTAGGGCATATTAGGTTATTCACACGCAATACAATTCAAATGCCCTACCCTGGCAATCCTGCTGATGTCAATCACTGTGAAGTACACCTTTTGGGAAAAAGTATTCCAGCAATCTCTGTGATGCACACTATAACAGCGTAATGCTGTCATGTGATATAGTACTCTGGTAGGGGTTTTATTCTCACATATGGGAATTGAGGATGCTTTTGTGTCTGTTTCTATGCCTGTGCAGAGAGCAATGCATGTTTGGCTAGTCACACTCACTACAATTCATTCGATCTACTTTGGCAGTCCTGCTGATGTCACTCACTGTGAAATAAACCTTTGGGTTAAAAGTACTGTACTAAACTCTGTGGCACGTTCTATAATGGCATAGTGCTGCAGTGTAATAACCAGTTAGGTAGGGGTTCTAGTGACAGGTGTGTGTGTCTTAATGTGTTGATGTTTGTCATTCATGTTCTGTGTGAAGGTGGTTGTGAGTGTGAAATAACTGGACCCAATGCTGAGTGTGTTTTTAAAATTTCTTATATGGTGCCGCTAGCATAAATCACAATATCCACCGTGCAGGGATAACAGATGTGATATCAGTACATAGTCAGTCATGGGTTCGATACCCTGGACTGGTAGGTGTGTGACACAAACATGCTTACCTTTTACTCTCCCAACCCACCCCGACTTATCTTTGCATCTGTCTGCCTCTCTCACTCTCTCTCTGGTGGATGTGGAGACTTACACCTGCTTTGCTTAGGCAGCGGCATGTGTATTGTCAGTGATGCTCATGATCAGCTGATGGCCTCTGTATGGATTACAGACCTCCTCTAGCTGATTGCATGCGGAACAGCTGTGGTAATATTCCCATATTGCATGAAAACACACTCCAATATCTAGGAACATTATGTTGGTGTTGGGCCTTTTCATTCACTGTGAGCAGAAACTAGATCTGTTGTTTGACAAACAGCATCACAGATGGATTGGGGACTTACCTCTGACAACATACACAGTGGAAACAGGCCAACACATAGGAGGGGTGTGTGCCTGTCCTGACTACAGACTGTAAGTGCTGCTATACTGCAGTTGGGGTACTATTGGTTTAACAGGGTGTGTGTGTGGATATGGCTGTCCTACATGTTTTAATACTTGTCATGTCAGTGCTATGTTTATGAGGAATCCCCATCTGTAGGGTCATCTGCAGACTGGGCAGTGTGTGGTGCCTTGTGTTCCTTGTGTCACCAACAGAGCACCTATCTCTCAACTGCAGAAGGTAGTGTGAGGATTGCAGTCAGTAGATGGTGACAGCCGGGAGAGTTACTGACGTCATATCCCTCATAGGACATATGTTGCATCAAACGCTGTTATGACAGGAAATGTATGATGTCATCACAGCCAACTGTCAATATTGGGCTTGTGTTAATACCTCCAGCCACAACCCTGTCAAGCTTGGTACATATGTCATGCAGTAGGGGGTACATATGTTCTGTACACCATATTCATTGACAGCATAACTGATAACAAGCCAGTGAGATATCCGACTGCTGCACATGTTATGTATAGTAGTGGTTATATTTGAGGACATAGCCTGGGCATTCTGTGGTTGTGTGTACAGTACTGAGGTATGTGTATGTCTGGTAATTGTCGACAGTGTGTGTATAGTGCATATGTACCTTGGCCTGTGTAGAGACTGTGGTAGATGTCATTGTTCTTGGTCCTGTTCTATCTGATGTTACATGCTGCTCCACTGTATATCACCCTATCAGCTTACATGTTTGTAGGGGCGAACACACATATGTCCCAAACCGCAGACAGCCATCGGACCACACTGTGTAGTGGCCCAGTATATGTAGGGTTGTTGTGTGAGTGGCTCATATGAAGATGGTGTACATCAAATAGTCCATATACTGTAATAGTACACTAGCTTACCATATGTGGCTGTGGCTGTGTTCGCATTGGTTGTGGTTATGCACTTTCACACAGGTGTCTGTAACTCTGTGATGTAACATGCCTGTAGAGCCTGCTATCTATGCAGGTACATGTGTATTCCCACATAGAAGATGTAGTCCAGTGTTGAGTCAGTCTGCCTGTAGCCTGCACTGTGCTTTGTTACATGCCTAGCTGCTTACTTTACTTATCCAGTGAGATGTCATGTCCAGATGCTTGCCAGATTTACTGCTGCCAAGCCACTATAACAGTCATGTATGTCAGACAAAGCAGTGGGATGCTGTTCAGATGTATTTCACTAACTAGTGGATAGTATTTGGCCATGACACCTCTGTACCAGCGGTTATTATGTGTCAGGAGAGACAGGGGTGTATGAATGCATAACCTATGTGGGCAAATGTATATCAGTATGTACATGTTATACCCATCTACATGGCTGTTAACATCCACATTGACAGGCCTGGTCCACATGTCTTGCATGAAGGCATTCTGTGTATACCCCTGGACTGACCGGAGTGTGTCAGACTGTCCACATATATTGGCCATATTGCAGCTGTAATCCACAGAGGCATTACTGTGCTAGCAGTGGTACTGTACTATGATGACCTTAGCATATCTGTAAGTAGCCAATGGCGCACATGTTAACAGCAGATGTGGCCTCCCACACACACCATTTCTGTGAAGACAATCCCTACTACAGTAGCAATAGTCTACAAATATAACTGCAATGTATACATGACATCCCCTTGCACTGAGACGTTGGGACTATTGGGGCTGAGGTAGGGCTCCACTCCATGTGTGGGACATATGGTGAACATATATGTATATATAATTATACATATATCCATACAGATATATACACATATACATATCTTGTTTACTGTATGACAACAGTTTTACACATATGTGCCTGTGTTCCAGCCTCTGACCTCCACCTACATACCAGGCTTTGCACATATGACATGATGTCAGGGGTTGTTATGTAGTGGGCTGTGTGTATGTCATGCTGTCATTCCTGCCATCACTCCACTGCTGTTGTGTCCCCCACCCATACTGGGGGGTTTGGGCCATATATGTGTGGGCTTCACCTACACAATACATGCGCTCCAGAGGCCAGTGTATGTAACATGGGTATATGGCCCAGTATTAGGGAGTGTAGGGGGGATGCACCATGACTAACCTAGGCTGTTACAACATGTGTGAGTATCTAGGGTAAGCTGCCTTAAGGTATCGGATGTACATTACCATACAATCCACCTTGGCTAAATGCAGACCTACTGCCTCCTGCCATACAGAATGTTCTGTTTGTCAGTGTGATTGTGATGGTGTCAGGTATGCCTTGTTATGTAACAGATACATCCGATTGTGTCAACTGGGGTCTGTACCCCCTAGGGATTGTGTACAGAGTGTAGATCGAGGCTGCTGACCTATACATCTGCATTATGTACTGTTGATTGTCTGGTATGCTGTGGCCCAGTCTGTCATTACTATAGTACTACTTGAAGGCCTCGGCCTGGACAGCAACATATGTCAACCTTTCCAGACTACTGTCTTAGTATACCTGTTTCACAGTTGCATTACACTGTTCATATGGATGCCAGTGTCTAAACAACAATATGACATGGCATATGCAAATGTTATAGTACACAAATAAAGCTTTCACATTCATTTATGAAACACTTGTGTGTGGTGTTATACCCTTTGATATCTCTGTGGGTATATGTTGCAGGCTGTGAATGTCATTTGTATGGGTAGCTCATACAGTCTCCAGTTGGTAAGGTGGTGACTGTAGGAATACTGGCTGCTCTATATTGTGTGCACGTACTACATTAGTATCTTACTGTACATATTTCTGTGTGTGTGTATGTGTAGTTACATATATGTCTATTCATATACATATATATATATATATATATATATATATATATATATATATATATATATATATACCTGTATCTGCATATATGTGTCTGTGTATATGTATCCTAGGGATGGCCATGTCATGTCTGGTCCTGGTTATGGGATCTGCAGCACTTGGTACTGTATTACAGGGGGGATGTGCTTGGCTGGGGGTATACCTATTCGTACCAGACGTATATTGTGTGGGGCCTCTCAACCCCATTAACATTGCATGAGGACATATATGTTTTGTTATTTCCCCATTATCTACAGATGTATGCCTGTATATACCTATATATATATATATATATATATATATATATATATATATATATATATATATATATATATATATATATATATATATATATATATATGTGTGTGTGTGTGTGTGTGTGTATAAGAGAGAGAGAGAGATATATCTGCTGACTTATATATATATAACCTGCCATATATATTTAGACATGTAGATGTGGACATATATATCTATAGATGTAGGCATTTGCATGTTTATATGTTCATAAATATATATATATATATATATATATATATATATATATATATATATATATATAAAAAATCGATGTTTTCTTTCTTAACACATTTGCCTATTTTACTTTGTATTTACCATGACTTTATATGTAATATGTGTATTAATTAGCCCTCATTTTACGCATTACTATTTGTATTGTCTATCTTCATATAATGTGTTTAATTTACTGGAGCTTTTCTCCCCGGGCCTCTACTGAAAATGGACATATATCCAGCTAGACTAGCCCGGTCAACAAATGTAAAATAAAATAAAATATATATACATATATCAATATGTTGTAACCGTTTAGACATTAATATATTTACTCACACACAGACATCTACATGTTGGAATACATTCTCTGTACTGTTGAATGACTTGGCTGGATGATATGTTTGTGAATACATCAAGGATATGTGTATCTGAGATGGCTTAGTGGTAAATCACTTTGCCTATGGTGTGCAGGGTCCAGAGTCTGAGCCTTGCCAAGGTGGTTTATTTTGTTGCTGGACAGAACATGGGCGGTTGGATACAGAGTGATTAAGGTACTTTAAAGCAGTTGTAAGCAGGTTTGCGTGGGTTTGCACGAAGGTAAGCACTGCTAACCTCTGGTTACAGTTTGTTACACTCAGTTAGCTTCTAGTTTGCTTAATCTGTGTAGGCAATGCTTCCCCCCATTCAAACACACTTAAACATGCTTTCTACTGCTTATTTGTGCTTAAACCTGCTTACTAGTGCCTTATTCATTATGACACTGACACTTCACATGTGCATTTAATGCAGTACTCTAGTTCACATTATAATGTTATTATGTAGGCTATACGGCAAAATGATTTAAAAATATGTTCATATACAGATTTTGCATAGAAAATGATATATGCTGCAGTGGGACTCGAACAAGGAATGCTCGTTCATTAGGCAGATGCTCTAACCACTACACTACTGCTGTACTGCTTCATTTGCATATTTATTCCTTGTTATCCTCTTCAGCCTTTTCGGCTGATTTTTCCGTAGCTAAGGGATGGGCAAACCCATGCACCTATGGTTAGCTGTACTCAGGGTTTTAAAAATAAATAAATAAATAAAAGGGTTTCTTCGTTTTATTTAAATGTGCTATTGCTGTTGAAACCATGGGGACTGTTGATGGGGATATGCGGACACCTATGAGTGGTCTCGCTCATTTGTTTACACTTTCTTCTGTTCTGCTTTGCAGGGGCGTGTTTATTCTGAGAGCTCTGCTCTCAGACATGCCCCCTGCACTCGTCCATGCTCCATGTAGGATTTTGAGCTCAGGCAGCATGCCTGCATTAATATGCATGGCGCATTGCCGTCCTCCTCTTAAACTGCAGCTTCCGTGCAGGACTAGATTAGTCCTGCGTGGAAGATTAGTAAATCTGGAGGACAGAATTTTGTTCAGTTGACAATAACATTTTTTTTGGCTTTGGCTTTAACTATTATAAATGCACATACAAGATGGCTGAAGTCAGTCTGGGACCACACCCTAGTCAGACTAGAGGTTGGGGGTTGCAATGTCAAGTGAATGTCCAGCACATACTTTAGTAAAAATGGCCAGTATTATTACCTTACTATTACTTCTTCATACATTTTTAAAATAGCACCTTATATGCTTAGAATTGTTAAGGAAAACAAATATCAAACACACACTTTTGTACAGCTTAGGAAATTACTTCTATGACTTGCTACATTGCTCTGTGTCTGCACATTTTGGCTGAACAAAATTCTGTTACATGCAAAACATATTTTAGAAAACAAAATAAACATTCCACTGAAAATATATTTGTGCTTGTAAGTTGCAGTGAAAAGAAGATTAACAAAGTATGAGAATTCTGATATTGCATATCTGAATATACTAGAACAAATGCAAATGCATGGTAAGAAAATATTGCAATGAATCAATGTCTTAAAAATAATAATTGTATAATTAACATTAAGGGAATACAGTAAAATACAGGTAAACAAGAACTGTCTTATGTCTTCTCTTTATAGCTGATGAGCAGATCTACAATATGAGAAAGCAGTAGAGGTACATGAAGCGATTAGATGAGTTTGATGGTAAGCCTAAATAAAGTAGTAATAATAATAGTAATAATAGTAGTGTGTTTAACTGACTTCATTAATATATATATCTCTATATATATCTATGTATATCTATATATATTAATATGTAGGGGCCTCGTCATTTTTTATGTGTAACTTTTCATGTGAGTTTATATGATTGGTTTTATTTACTGTAGTGTTTATTCTTTTAAAACTAGAACTGGTAATCAAGGTAATCAAGAAGAACCAGCATAGCTGGCAGGTGAAATGTATCAGACTCAGCCAATTACACAGGCAGCAGCCCAGCCCAGAACACTACTATAAACTATGCAAGCACCTTTCCCTCTGTTTTTTCCCACAAACTCTACACCACCAGTGTACACAAACGGGGAAATTTTACCTAACAAAAGCAAGAAAATTATACGGGCTGCATTTGCTGTCATAAATCAACATGTGGAATAGACTGAGGGTGGTGAGGATGAGAATGCTGATGACCAACCCACAGTGAGGAGAAGGAGAAGAGTGTACAGTCCTAGGGTAACCTACCAGGGGCTACAAGAGCTAGAGATAGTGGAGTGCTATAGGGTGGACAGGAACCTCCTACAGCAAATTGTTGAGCTGTGTCGGACACGCCTCAAACACAGAACCAACAGAGGGGAACCCATCCCAGTGGATACCAAGGTATGTGTAGGCCTAAGAATACTAACCCCAGGTACCTTACAAAGGCCAACTGAGGATATCATGGAGATCTCACAGGCATCAGCATCCAGGGTACTCCACCAATTCCTGGATGCCATGTCACCACATGCTGGTCAGCACATATATTTCTTCAACACCCTTGATGCATTGACCAGCAATATGCATCTCTTCCACAAAATAGCAGAATAGAATACCCTGAGGTAGTGGGTGCTATAGACTGCACACACATACACATCAAAGTACCACCCAGTGTTCAGGGTAGGGTTTACATAAACCACAAGGGCTTCCCCTCCATCAACTGCCAGGTCATGTGCGATGCCCAGGGCATTATAATGAATGTGTATACTGACTGTGCTGGAAGCTATCACGACTCCTACATCTGGCATATGGCGCAGCTGTACCAGAGATTTGCCAATGTGGACATCCCATATGGCCACCTAGTGGGGGATGCTTTTTACACACTGGAGCTGTGGCTGATAACACCCATCAGAAATGCACACACACCAGAACAAGAACTCCATAATGAGGCACACGCACAGACCAGAATCATAATAGAGCATGTGTTTGGGATGCTCAAGTCATGGTTCCAGTGCCTGGACATATTTGGTGGAGCCTTGCAGTACTCACCAGCTACATGTACGCAAATTGTCAACATATGTGCCATGCTACACAAGATCCTGTGGAAACAGCTGCAGCAGGAACAGCATGGGGTAGGGCACACAGCCACCCACCATTGCCAAGGCCTGCACAGGCACAGAGTGACTTTGAGGAGGAATAACCTGAGCCTGCACCAGTAGGCAGAAGGAGGTGTGCCCAGTATGTCCAGGCCTTGGCAAAGAGGCTACGCATAGCACATACACTGACATGGTAGGAACCCAAGGAATGACACCTCTCTCTGACTCGCACATACAGTAGAAGGGATGCCAAACATGACACTACCTGTGCTCAAGTGATGTATAGGGAGTGTACTGTGTGCATCCGACATAGTCACCCCTCCTGCACCATCCTCATTACTGGCACAGCCGCAAGGTAAGTCACTCTCCCTATCAATTGCTGAATGGAGTAGTATGTTTTGTTACTTGCACCTATGGTATGAATGTGCACATGCAAGGGAATCTGGTGGCTGAATGGGATGCCAGCAGATAGTAGACACATATATTGGCAGCATAAAATCTGTAACAAATACTGGTGTCACCATAGTAGTCAGTACTAGACAAGGTGACAAAACCCACTGCAGGAAATTTGGTGGGCCAAATGTGTGTCCATAGGACACACACATGCCAGTCAGTGAGGCTCACATACCCAACAACTGTCTCAGCAAAAAGGACATGTGTAGACAAACAAAAAGAAAGGTTGTGCTAAGGCCTCTGATTGATGGCTATGGAAAACAGCCCGTTTCAGACCTACACAGACAAACTACAACAGGTCAGGCAGTGGGATGTTAGTTCTGAAGGGTAAGAAGTCTGAAACTGAAATGTAGGTCAATAAAACCTAAGAACCATAGTACACTGATATCCCTCTAGTCTGCATGATAGGTCAGAATACAGAATGAAATAGAGTACCTGAAATACCGGTACAGTCATAGCAAATGTATACAGTTGTCAGGTGTGCCTCCCCCCCCCACAATCCTATGTAGAAATGTAGTAACATGCATGTGTAGATATAATAACAGTGGAGTACTGATTACCTGTGCTGGCCAAAGTAGTAGGATAGATTATAGCATGTGTACAATATGCAGGGCTGTGTGTGCTAGGTTGGTGTGTTGTATATTGTATGAGAGTGGTTAGCATGTAGGCATGGTGGGTTTTCTAATGGTGGCCATTGGCCAGTACTGACAATATCAGGGCTAAGTTCTCACAACTGCAGTGACAAACGCAATGCATCCCAGCAAGACACATTCCAGCAGTAAGCCATAGTAATTGTTCGGATGTAATATCTGTCACCATCTGAAAGAGTGACATGGCATGAATGTGGGCTCAGACATACAAACAGTACACAGGTGGAAGTACCCCAGACAGACAGTGTATAAAATGTTACTGTCAAATGGACACACCTTTGGAATTGTACATACAGGTTAGCAGCACATTAGTTGGGTTTGTAATATGGAATAGTGATGTCATCTGGTCAAACACTGGCAGACGACAAAGGTCACAGGTATGAAGTACTGAGAAACTGCTGATGTCCCTGCAGAAGCCAGCATAAGTGGAATGCCCCACGCACATCTGTGAGTCAGCTACTAGCAGCTTCCATAGCACACATGCACCCAGCTCACCCCACCATCAGCCACAGGTACCTCACAGGTCTTATCCCTGCTGTTGGGCATGAGTACAATATGACCCCCACCTCTGTATGGAAATAGGCACAGAATGCAGCATGCTGAAGAGGTGTCCCATGCAGGTGTGTCAGCACCCTGCCGGCATCCACACCACTGCATCAATAATGACAGAAACTATTGACATTAACACCTTGCACACCTACCCTGTCACCCCAAGGGAATATAGTGGCTTGCAGCCTGGGACTGTATGAGTGACACAATGCAATGGCCTGCTACAGATGGCTTTCATCACTACCAAATTCCCTACACTCCTCTGTCAAAGGCCTGTGTCCCACCCGTACTGCCAATGTATGCTATCTCATGGACTCCCAAATAACAACATAACACAGTCCACAGACCCTAAATACAAGGCCATGTCGACAAATGCCAGTAACATGTCCACCATGTCCTACTGAATGAACTGTGGACCAACCCCAAAATACTACTGAGATGAAGTGATAACTATAGGGAACATATCAGATAATGTTTGCATAATGTCTGGAAGAGGATAGAATAACAGTGGGGGGGTAGGAGCATGGATGTCATGGAGTGTGTGAAGTCTGAAACTCAGCCATGTGCACATACTATCCCTGCCTGCAAGCAGAGGAATGGGTGGCTATAAACCTGCTCGTAAACCACAATGTGAAGTGGTTATGACCAGAAATATGAACCCTGCCTCTAGGTAACCTCTGTAAATCTGTACAGCTGTGAGGTATGGCCACAGCAGGATATGGCCATACTGTCATGTCGATGGATGTACAACCATGGGATCCTCAGCCACCACTGTACCAAGGTGCTGAAACATTTACACAGACCCATCAGCAAGTGTCTGCAGTTTCCCCTCCAGAATGGCATGATTGTGCAAGAATATGTAGGCTGCAGACCACAATACTGGACACAGCTTCATTCACCCTGTGTTCCCCAGGAAATTAATGCAAGCAAATATGTATACCTGATAGTAGTTGATGACATAAAGCTTCACAGTGTAAAACAGTACATATGTCTGAATATCTCTGCTAACACCAAAACCATGTAGCAGAAGCAGCACAGATAAAATTACCTACAGTAGCCCACTATCCTTTGCTCATTTTGACCCCATATTGTCAACTGATCTACAGATATCCCACAGAAACAGGTTGCTAGTTGTAGGTGTAGAACACAAAAGCCTGCACTGGAGTACAACCTACCTGGAATGGATTCACACATTCAGTACAGAAGTTCATACTGGGCATGCTCCCACACTTAAGAAATGAATCCCATGTCTGGCAACAACAGTGGACTATGCATATCTGACAGTCACAGAGGTTTGTGCACACAACCCACATTGCACACCAGTCATGCTTTGCACACACATTGGATAGGAATCCACACATATATCCAAGGACAACACACTATAATAGGCCAAACCTAAACATACATAGATGTGTGGAACAGAGTGCCAGACAGTGACAAAGAGCCTCCGAGCATGAGGCCTGTCCAACCCAGCACACATCCAATTGGCTAAAACCACATGATGTGCAAATGTAAATCACTGTAGACATTTGCTTCTGGTAGCCCTCAGCACTATAGTGTCTGTGGTGCTTGTGATAACTGTGTAACGTGACTGTACAAGTCATTATTCATCTAACAGTTGTATACATGTAACTGTTAAATTGAAACCTATGTGTGCCTGAGTGTTGTGTGTCTGCTTCCAGATTAATGGTTTATGGCCCATGCACACACACTGCACTCCCTATTGCCCTACTTTGGCAAGCCCTATAAGCTCTGTGGCATGTGCTATAACTGCATAATGCTAAAGTGTGATGTGCTAGTTAGGTAGGAGCTCTAATCCCAGACATGGCAATTGTAAGACTGTGTGTGTGTGTGTGTGTGTGTGTGTGTGTGTGTGTGTGTGTGTGTGTGTGTGTGTGTAGGGATCAATGCTTTTGTGGCCATTCACAGCCACTACACTCCCCATTGCCCTACTTTGGCAAGCCTGCTGATGTCATTCACCTTGAAACACACCTTCGGGAAAAGAGTAGCCCCATAAGCTCTGTGGTGTGTGCTATAACTGCATAATGCTGTAGTGTGATGTACTAGTTAGATAGGAGTTCTAATCCCAGATATGGTAACTGTAAAACTTTGTGTGTGCGTTTGTCTGTGTTGGGATAAATGCTTTTGAGGCTATTAACAGTCATTACAATTTCCATTGGCCTACTTTGGTAGGGCTGCTGATGTCATTCACTTTGAAATACACCTTTGGGAAAGGAAGAGTGCCGGAAGCTCCATGGTGCATCCTATGACTGTGTAATGCTGTAGTGTGATGTGCTAGTTAAATAGGAGTTCTAATTCCCAACATGGCAAATGTAAAACTGTTTGTGTGTATGTGTGTTTGTTTGTCTGTGTAAGGATCAGTGATTTTGAGGCCATTCACAGTCACTACAATTTCCATTGCCCTACTTTGGCAGGGCTGCTGATGTCATTCACTTTAAAATACACTTTTGGGGAAGGAGTAGCCCAGTAAGCTCCATGGTGTGTCCTATAACTGCGTAATGCTGTAGTGTGATGTAATACTTAGGTAGGAGTTCTAATCCCAGACAGGTCAACTGTAGAACTCTGTGTGTGTTTGCTTGTCTGTGTGGGGATCAATGCTTTTGAGGCCCTTCACAGTCACTACAATTTCCATTGCGCTACTGTGGCAGGGCTGCTATCATTCACTTTGAAATACACCTTTGGGGAGAGAGTAGCCCAGTAAGCTCTGTGGTGAATGCTATAACTGCGTCATGCTGTAGTGTGATACACTTGTTAGGTAAGAGTTCTAATCCCAGGCATGGCAACTGTAAAACTTTGTGTGTGCATGTGTGTTTGTTTGTCTTTGTGGGGATCAATGCTTTTGAGGCCATTCACAGTGACTACAATTTCCATTGCTCTACTGGCAGGGCTGCTGATGTCATTCACTTTGAAATACACCTTTGGGGAAGCAGTAGTCCCCTAAGCTCCGTGGCATGTGATATAACTGCCTACTGCTGTAGTGTGATATACTAGTTAGGTAGGAGTTTTAATTTCTGACATAGCAACTATGAAACTGTGTGTGTGTGTGTGTGTGTGTGTGTGTGTGTGTGTGTGTGTGTGTGTGTGTGTGTGTGTGTGTGTGTGTGTGTGTGTGTGTGTGTGTGTGTGTGTGTGTTTGGTTGCGTGTGTGTAGACATTAGTGCTTTTGTGGCCATTCACTAGGCACTCCAAAAGTGGAGAACATTGATATCTGTGCAATAACAGAGACCTGATCCAAGGCTCCAGAGAGCACCTCTGCAATACCAGGTACAGCTCTTATCATACCTGTTGGCCACCAAACCAGGACCAAAACACTAAAGGTGGAGAAGTGTCCATATTCACCAAGGACATTCACACCACCAGGCTACTTGTCCAACACATTGAAATTCTCCCGGTGCAACTAACACTAGGTAAGACTGCAATCCAAATTGTATAGCTTGCCACAAATCCCCCACCGTGCCCTAAGATTCCCACTACACCTTTCTAAACATACAGGAAAATACTAAGACACAACCAAACACCTTAATACTGGGTGATTTCAACTACCCTGCCATTAACTGGGAAAACTACTCATGTACCAACACCTGTGCCCAACGGTTCTTGGAAGTCGTAATTAACAATGCCCTGGATCAAGTAACCCATAGTCCCACCAGGGGCTCCAATATCCTAGACTTGGTCATTACCAACATGGGAAATTGATGCTCCACAACTATGATCACCCCATCGGTGGTCAGATCTGCCCATAAGCTAATCACCCTTAACATCCACATCCCTCCCCCACACCCAAGTAAGGAATCCTCCATAAAAAACATCTCCAAAGCCAACTTCATGCTACACATGTCAGATGTGACAAACATCATGGCACCCATGCAGATGGGAACTGAAAGGTTGACTGCTGAATCCTACAGTAAGGCACTGTATGAGCATGGCCACTCCTGCATGAATCGTGCCATCCCAAATAGTGCCAAGACGCTCCTCTCCAAGAAAAGGAAGCCAATGTGGTGGTCCCCTGCCATAAACAAACTTTACAACAAAAGAAAGAAACTGTTGCAGAAAAGAGAAAATACCCAGGATGCAAAAAACTCCCTTACAAGCCTCAGTAAGAAGATGAGATCCCTCATAAAATCCTTCAAAGCTAGTTACAGACATAATATAACCAAAGATTCCAAAGACAACTGCAAGCCGTTCCACAGCTATGTTAGGAATCTAAATGGCAATGCTCAGATCTGCTCTGAGCTACAACAGAATGGCATTAAATATACTGATTCCAAGGATATTGCCAATATCCTGTCAGATAGATTCAGTGCCAACTGCACCCCCCTCCCACCCCCTAAAGGGCCCATCTCAATACCGAAAGATTGCCAGATTCCGGTAATAATGGCCACACAGGTAAAAAACACACTCTCCAGAGCACAGAAAACACCATCCTTGGGACCAGACAACATCCCGGGCTGTGTACTACATGAACTACAAAATGAACTGGCACCTCACCCAAGTGACGTGTAATCATAGCCACACCTCATGCTTTGTGCCCACTGAGTGATGCACAGCTACAGTTATCCCAGTCCACAAGGAGGATCCACCTTGGATCCTAGGAACAACTACCCCAGCAGTCTGATGAGCCTGATCTGCAAGGCCATGGAATGTATTATCATTGAACTTATAACAAAGACATTGGCAACCTGCAAACACTGGACCCCACCCAGGTTGGGTTTGTGAAGGGCCGATCATGTCTCCTGAACCTGACTGACATCTTCAAATCAGTCTCCAGAGCTGTGGACGAGGGTAAGGTGGTTCACACAGCCTATCTGGACCTCGCCAAGGTCTTAGACACCATCCCCCAGTCTGGAATCATTGATAAATGTACTAAGCTGGCCATTAATCCCTACGTCACACGATGGGTAGCCAACTGCTGTACTGACAGAACCCACATTGTAAAAGTAGGCAACTCCAAATCCAGACCCAGACAAGTGACATTTGGAGTACCTCAGGGTTCAGTCCTGGGATAGCTCTTGTTTGGCATCTACTGCTCTGAAGTACAGGCCAACACTAAGGGACTCTGGCTAACAAAGGTCACAGATAACTGCAAACTGGGAGCCAATAGTAAATCTCCAAATGATATGGATATTCTACAAAAGGGCCTTAAAAAAAGAGATGCTTGGTGACAAAGCCATAGGCTCAAGCGCAATGCAAGAAATGTATAGCTCTCACTTTTGGGAAGGAACATGTACCCGTGAAGTACCACATAGGTGGCAGTACACTAAACACCAAAAGTGTGATAAAAGACTTAGGGTCACAGGTGGACAGTGGTCTCACCTTCAATAACCACATCGCCACAACAGTCAGGAAATCTGCCTATGTGGCACACCTCATCACTAAGGGCTTTTCATCCAGAAAAAAGGAGGCCATTGTCCCACTGTAGTCATCTCTCAGTAGAGTCAGAATAGAATACAATGGCCTGTTTGGTATGTACCTCTCAAGACATCTGCAACAGCTAGAAAGGCTGCAGAAATGCCTCACTAAAATAATCACAGGCCTAAAGCAGATGCCCTATGCTGACTGTCTGCAAATCATCCAGCTATACTCTGTCACATATCATCTACTCAGAGGCGATCTCTGTTTAACATACAATACCATGTCAAACCCAGAGCTGTTGGACATGCTACACTTAAAGAAATCCCAATCCATCAGAGCCACACACTCCAGGGATCCAAACCTATTCATCACAATGAACAAAACATGCTGGAGGGATGGGTTCCTGACCCAGGGACTTCCCAGACTCTGGAACAGACTGCCCATACATGTCAAGCAGAGTGCCTCTTTGCCTCTCTTCAAAAGGAAACTTGATGATGGGATGGGAGATAGGAAATTCATCCCAGGGATCACGCTAGTTGCCCTGCTAAACAGGGGTCCAGGGAAGAAAATATTGTGGGAAGAAATAGCCAGGGAATTGTCATGGCTAGGCTTGTATAGGCCCTAGGGCCAATAGCCTAGTACCAACCTATGAACCTATGAACCTATGAACCTATGAACTACATTTTCCATTGCCCTACCTTGGCAAGCCTGCTGATGTCATTCACTTTGAAATACACCTTTGGGGAAAGAGTAGCCCACTAAGCTTCATGGGGTGTGCTAAAACTGCATAATGCTATAATGTGATGTACTAGGTAGGCAGGAGTTCTAATCTCAGACATGGAAACTATGAGACTCTGTGTGTTTGTCATTAGTATCCTGTGTGGAATAATATGACTCATTGTGGTGCGGGTTTTGCAAATGTCTTATATGGTGGGCCTATTATATATCACAATGTCTACCTTACAAGGATAACAGATGTCAAACAGCAGAGAGGCTGGTGTAGACAAGCAATACCCCCTACATGTGACATCATGGATTGGGGAATAATACAAGAAACCCTTGTATTACCCAGAGAACACTCTCCACCCATGTCTCATACACAAACACACTTGGCTAGGCAACAACCACTATGTTGGTAGTTCCCAGCATATTGCCCACAGATAGTAACCATGGTGTGACTGCAGTGGATTACAGAGGACATTGCACCCTGTCCCTACAATAGGCAAATCATTGCATAAAGTGGTCATTTGCTATGTTCTCCACTGGACACCTGCAACAACTGTAGAGTCAGCAAATGTAACCCAGAAAGGAAATACCATGCGTTATACACATGCCCTGTATGGACAGATGCCACTGACAGCAGTGAATACATGTATCATGCTGTCAATGTAGGTGTAGGGTCAACCTGGTTTCCATTGCCAGTTCTCGCAACATGAGGTCAGGAATGGCACATCAGATAATAACAATCTATCCACACAACATGCCCCAGACACCACAGGTACACTTTCACATTTCACAGAACATGCATGTGGATATGTGCACAGGCCAGACACCATCCATGTTATGGAATATAGAACACATACATGGCAAGCATAGCACAGCACTGGCCACCCACAATAGTAACCCAGATGAGTGGATGGTGAATACAATACCCACCTGTGTGGGCCAATCCAGAGACTACACCCCTGAGCCATACTGCAGACCATTGTTATATGGCATGATGCCAAGGTATACCCTTTACCTAGCCTTGTACAGCCTTCTGGCACAGTCAACCACTATACACCTGTGAAGCAATGAACCCATGCATGTCAGTACTGGCAAACCTGTGTGTGTGTGTGTGTGTGTGTGTGTGTGTGTGTGTGTGTGTGTGTGTGTGTGTGTGTGTGTCTGTGTGTGTGTGTGTGTGTGTGTGTGTGTATGTGTGTGTGTGTGTGTGTGGAGTATAATGATTTGGATGCCATTCACAATCACTACACCTCCCATTGGCCTACAGAAGCATTCCCTTTGATGTCAGACACCTTGACATATCCTTTGCCCATATTTCAGCCTGATATCCTCTGTGGCACATGTGATACCTGTGTAATACTGCAGTGTAGCAAACTTGTTAGGAATTCTAATCCTGACCCTGCCAGCTGTAATAAGGTGTGTGAGTCCCTGAGAGAGTGTGGCTGTGTCATCCTTGACACCTGTTCTTGTGGACAGGCACATGTACTACACCTACCTTATCCCTCCTTTATCACTGTTGTTGATGTCAATTACCATCAAATATACCTTTAGACACCTCTCCAGCATGTAATCTCTGTGCCGCATGCAGTAACTGCATAGAAATGTAATAATAATACATAGTCAGGCAGGGGGTTGAAACCCTGTACTGGTAAGTGTGTGACACAAACATGCTTAGCTTTTACTCTACTACCCCTTCCCTGTCTTACTTTGTCTCTATCCATCTCTCTCACTCCCTCCCTGGTGGATGTGGAGAAGTACACCTGCATTGCTTAGGCGTCAGCTTGTGTTTTGTAAGTGATGCTCATGATCAGTGATGGCCTGTGCACAAATTGCAGTCCCTCACTAGCTGATTGCATGTGGAACAGCTGTGGTAACAATCCCATAGCCAATTGCATGGAAGCACACTCCTATAACTAGGAACATCATGTGGGTGTTGGCCCTTTTCATTCACTGTGAGCAGGACTTCATGTCAGTGTTTGGCAAACAGCATCACAGATGATAGTGGTATATACCTCTAACAACATACACTGTGGAGACAGGCCAACAAACAGGGGGGGGGGGTGTTCCAGTCATGACTACAGAAAGTAAGTCATGCTCTTCTGCATTTGAAGTAACGTTGGTTTAACATGGTCTGTGTGGATATGGCTGGTCTACATGATTTAATACCTGTCATGACAGTGTTATGTGGTTGAGGAAACTCCCACCTATAGGGATATCTGCAGACTGGCCAGTGTTTGGAGTCTTACATGTGTTGTGTTACTCACAGATTACCTATGTTTAGAAATGCAGAAGCATAGTCTGAGGATTGCAATCAGTACATGGTGGCAGCCATGAGAGTAACTGACTTCATATCCCTCATAGGACATATGTCACAACAAACCCTGTTACACCATTAAATGTGTGAGGTTATCAAAGCACATGTCAATACTGGCCCTCTGTTTGTGCCTCCAGCCACAACTCAGTCAACCTTTGTACATATGTCATGCAGTAAGAGGTGGATATGTTCAGTATACCATTATTTATTAACATACTTGATAACAAGCCAGTGAGATATCAAACTGGTAGGCATGTTATGTATAGTAGGGGTTATATCTGAGGACAAAACCTGGACATTCTGTCGTAGTGTGTACAGTAGTGAGGTCTGTGTACTTATGGTGATGGTCGACAGTGTGTGTATTGCGAATATGTACCTTGGCCTGCATACAGATGGGTCTATATCAGCATATCGAATGCTGAAAATGCCAAATGCAATGTTATCAAACTGAAATGTTCGAAATGTCAAAAGAGCGAACTGATGGAACATTTATTTCTTTCCCAGGGAAAGAAATCCGTGTTCTGTGCAAAAAAAAAAATGTTAATACTTTAAACACAAACAGAAGTGGGGGGTTTGGCCCCCCACACTCCCTAATGTGGGGGGCTGTGCCCCCCACACACACCCTACTTAAATATACCAAGTCTGAGACCACACCACAGTGGAGGAAAAAGCAAACTCCGATGACGGCCCACCGATTTCTTTCCCTGGGAAAGAAATCAATGCTCCGTCAGTTCGCTCTTCTGAAATTTTGAACATTTCAGTTCAATGAAATTAAATTTGGTGTTTTCAACATTCAATATGCTGATAGGAACCCATACAGACTGTGGTAGATGTCACTGTTCTTGGTCCTGTTCTATCTGATGTTATATGCTGCTCCAGTGTATGGTACCCTATTGGCTTACATGTTTGTACGGCCAAACACACACATGTCCCATATGTCCCATACCACAGTCAGGCATCAGAATACACTGTGTATTGGCCCAATATATGTAGGGTTAGTGTGTGAGTGGCACATATAAAGATGGTGTTGATCAGACAGTCCATATACTGTAATATTAAGCCTCCTTACCGTATGTGGCTGTGGCTGTGTTCACATTGGTTGTGGGGTATGCACTTTCACACAGGTGTCTGTTACTCTGTGCTGTGTCATGTCTGTAGAGCCTGCTATATTTGCAGCTACATGTGTATTCCCCCATAAGAAATGTAGGCCAGTGTTGTGGCAGTCTGTCTATAGTTTGCACATTGTTTTGTGACATGCCTAGCAGCTCAGTGTACTTACCCAGTGTGATGTTATGTCCAGATATTTGTCAGATGTACTGCTGCCGGGCCATCATAACTGTTGGGTATTTCTGGCAAAGCAGTGGGATGCTGTACAGATGTATGTCACTAACTAGTGGGTAGTATGTGGGCATGTGACCTCTGCACCACCAGTTATTATGTGTCAGGACAGACAGGAGTGTGTGAATGCATAAACTGTGTGGCATATGTATTCCAGTATTTACATGATATACCCATTTACATGGCTGTTAACATCCAAATTGTCAGGCTTGGTCCACATGTCTTGCACTAAGGGATTCTGTGTATACCTCTGGACTGATCCAAATGTGCCAGACTGTCCACATTTATTGGTCATATCTCTGCTGTATTCCACAGGACCATTACTGTAATATCTGTGGTACTGTACTATGATGAAAATAGGATGTCTGTCCGTAACTGACGGTGTACTTGTCAATAGCAGATGTGACCTCCCACACACAACATTTTTGTTAAGACAACACCTGTTACAGTAGCAACAGTCTATATTTATACCTGCAATACTTACATGGCATCCCCTTGCATAAAGAGGTTGAGACTATTGATGCTGAGGTATGACTCTACTCTATATTCTGGACATATGTTAAACATGTATATATATATATATATATATATATATATATATATATATATATATATATATATATATATATATATGGCTTCACTTCAGAAGCCTGAATGATCACAAGCCTGAATTGCATAAGCTGGAAGACCAAAAGCCTGAAATTTCATAAGCCTGAAAACTCAAAAGCCTGAATCCCATAAGACTGAAAACAGATAGGTTACATATACTGACTGAAGACAACACAAAACAGATTATATTCCACAAATATATATACATATACACAGAGATCTAAATATGGCCATAAATATATATATATATATATATATATATATATATATATATATATATATATATATATAAATGCAATATACAGATGTATATAAATACATACATATGAATATATATGTGTATGTACATGCACACATATATCTACATATGTTTATATATATATATATATATATATATATATATATATATATATATATATATCCATATCCTTGTTATGCGTAACTATTACTGTTGTGCATACCTTCCCAGATGTATCACACTGTATTTATCTGATATGTGTATATTTAGATATAATAACATATGTGATTCACCAGTAATATAACTAACAAGTACTACACAATTTTAGAATCCACAGCAATTGTTCAATACTATTCAGTATGTGTACTGACAGATATATTGGAAAAAACAACTGTCTTCACAGCTGTAATAGCTTAGTGATTAACTGCTGGAACTATAGTATACAGGGTCCTGGGTTCAAGGGCTGTTTATTTTGTTGTTGGGCAGAACAAGGTGTGTTGTATACAGAGTGGTTAAGGCAGTTTTGAGCAGCTTTAGGTATGTTTGCACGGGTTTGCATGAAGCTAAGAGCTGCTTACATATAGTTAAATGTACAGGCACTTACACCATGTAGTCTTTGCCTACCAGTGCACAAATGTGCTTAGCTGTAATATTGCAGCAATGCTGAAACCTGCTAAGCATGGCTCAGCCCTGGTAACCAGTGCTCTCATTCTGGTCTGATAACATAGCAAGGTAATGACATCTTTAATAAGTGTATTTAATGCTATGTACATAACATGCATCTATGTACTGTCATTTACAGTAGCAAGGGGTGTGAGTCTACTGTCTGGGACACTTGAGTACGTATGGATTGTACAGCACTCTTTTCCATTTGAATGTGTTACATACATGGTTACAATCCCAGGTTATATGCAGTCACACTGGCATGTAGTGTATCATTACGTTACTACTATTGACAGTGCTTTACCAAGTAAGAGTAGATTGCAAATTGTAGTACTGGAAACAAATACCCCTGCATGCAAAACTGGACTCTGTAGTGTTGCTGATTTATCCGGTTACCTTCCATCAAGGGCAAGTTTGTTAAATATTTCCTACTGGATATGATGAAAACGACCCAAACAATGTAGAACTGTCCCCAGAAACAGATGCAGCAAACTCCAAATACTAAACAAACTTGCCCTTGATGGAAGGTAACCGGATAAATCAGCAACACTACAGACCAAATAAAACAAATCTTGTTATTTATTGTACAAGAGTAAAAGTGAGCACTTTCGCAGTGGCAACCACTGCTTCATCAGACATTTCCTACAAACCACATCCAAACATAAATACTGTTTAAAATCCAAGAAGACCAATCATATTGGTGTAACAATTAATTAGACTTAATTGCTTTCAAAGATAAAGTACTTTTTAAAGTAACAGTACACCAATACATTATAGCATGGTCCTATTAGCAAGTTAATATGAGCATCTGCACCGATGCAGCCCAGTACTGGCAAATGTGTACATGTGCATTACTAAGCATATCAGTGTCTGTTTGTTCATAGACCTGTAGCTGGGAATACCCTGAAGCCCTTCACATCCAGAGCACCCCTCATTGCCATAGTTAGATGTGGCTGCTGCTGTATCAGACATTACATGCACCTTGTTGCACTCTTCTCCCTAAGGGCTACCTGGGCCTTGCAGTACCAGCACAACAGTGTTGTACAAATGGGTTGATAGGGATGGGAGACCCACCAAGTTCTGGCAAGTGTGTGTATGTGTGGATGTGTGTATATATGTAGGGTACAATATTCTGAGGCCACATTCTCCTATTACAATACACATTGCCACACAGTATTAGGGATAGTGATGTTGCTGATGATAGGAGAGGCACACAGGCGCTGATATTCTCATCGCCACAGTGGTCAGGAAATCCTTCTATGTGGATCACCTCATCACAAAAGGTTTCTCAGCCAGAAAAAAAAAACAGGTCATTGTTCCCCTCTACTCATCACTCATTAGACCCATTATAGAGTACAACGCCCCTTTTGGTATGTACCTCACAAGACATCTACAACAACAGGAAAGGCCACAGAAATACCTCACAAAGAGGACTACTGGCCTCAAGCAGATGCCCTACGCAGACTGTCCAAAAAACCTCCAGCTTTACTCTGCCACATATCACCTACTCAGAGGCGATCTCTGCCTAACATACAAAGCTATATCAAACCCAGAGCTGTTATACATGCTCCACTTAAAGAAATCTCAATCCCTCCGTGCTACACGCTCTAGGGTCCTAAACTTTGTCACCACAATAAACAGAACATGCTGGAGGGATAGATTCCTGTCCCAGAGACTTCCCATACTCTGGAACAGACTACCTATCTATGTCAGACAGAGCTCCTCATTAGCACTCTTCAAGAAAATATTGATGATTGGATGGAAAATAGGAAATTCACCCCAGGGATAACGTATGTGGCTCTGCTCATCAGGGGCACAGGAAAATCATTCTCTTGGATGGCGAAAGCCAGGGTACATTTTTGGCTAAGCTTACATAAGCCCTAGGACCAATAGCCTAGTACCTACCTATGAACCTATGACAGTGCATCAACCTACTATGCCTGTGGCATGTGCATTAGATGCATATCCTTGTAGTAGCACTCTTGGGATGAGTTTACGATATAATTTTTGTAATATGTATGTAAAGTTTTTCTAGGTGTGCTTTAGGTGTTTTTGTACATAGTTTTTGTACACAGTTTTTTATATACAGTCTTTTGTATATATTTTTCTGCACATATTTTTGCACATTTTTATAATGTTATGTGTGGCATGTATTCAAATCAATTATATACATGCTTCTATATTATGTCTCTTTAAATTCTATGGGTCAATTAAGTTGTGATTGTTTAATTACATTAATTGGTGTCATATAGTATATAAGGTGCAACTAGCATCAATGCATTTATTCCTTTAAAGGCATTTAGCCGAGGTACCAGAATAAAGTGTTGCAGCTTTTCCAGTCTCTGTTTGGTTTGTCTACATATATACTGTCTTTACACCATGGTGCCACCAGTACATGTTTCATGTTCCACTGTATGGAGACCACTGTCACCATCAACCATACCATGTAACTGATAATACTATCCAGCCCAGTTATGCATGTGCTGTGTGCAACTTACCTGTAACACAATGGACACACTGACAAGGTAGTTAGCACTGATAGGCCCAGGTCTCTCAGATGTGCGCCTGACTGTTATGTGTTTGTCAATGTGTATATGATGGTATGTCACACTATGTATTGTCCATAAACAACCAGTACATCCCCCATTACCATACTGTACATGCCTGGGGATGTTCTTCATGTAAAATGTAACCTGGAAATCACCTCATCCTAAAAGCTGTGTGGTGTGTGCAATTAAAGCCACAAATATCAGTAGCACTATGTACCTAGGTAGGGATCTAGTCTCAGTGTTGCCAAGTAAGGGTGTGTGTATGTGAAGGAATCTATTTCATTTTGCAGAATATACATGTCCCAGGACCTCATCCATCTGAGAACTGCCTGGCATATGCTAACATTTCACAGGTATCATCCTGTAAACATACATTCCATCACAACTAGTGTTAGATGTGTAAATGCCTTCTTCCCCACTTTATAGGTGTGCAGTGATACTAGGGTTGGTATATATAGCTGTGTGTGGCTGTTGTGGACACAGCCACCATCATTGCAGTTACTGCTGAGTGTATCCCCCGTCTTACCTGGCCATAATACTGTACAATTCATGTTAACAGGTTAGGTAGTTGTCTATCACACTATCTGCAGTTCTACAGCACCTCTCACCCTCCAAAGGGTAGGGGTGTGCCACCCACACCAGCACACATATGTTTACTGAGTTGAAGATTGCACTACATTTTGGAAGGGGACATATACCCTGCCAATACCATCGTCAATGACATTAAATTAGTGGACTCCTTATTCCCAATGTGTTGTGCCTATTCTGGCTTGGTGGAATTACATAGGCTACAATGTGTTCCTTGCACAGGTACACACATCCACGTGTACAGTATTCTCTGTGTATTGCATAAACACCAAAGCCTCTGCATGTGGTATACACAAACATGTGGTGTGTACCACCCAGTACACTTACCATTGTCCACTGTCGAAGGGCTGCTAACAGCACCCACCATGCACTCACCTGTATACACCACCCCAGACCTATCAGCCATGTGGCACATGCAGTAACTGTTATACAGATCTGTGACATGTGTTCCCCTGTACCCAGGATATGGCACAGCCAAGGTGTCACCACAGTGCCATACCCCTCCTAGGATATGACAGCAGACCATGGACACCTACAACACAAATGGATTACATTATAGAGACCACAATCACTCATTGTTAATAACAGCTATAATGCATCATGGCTGGACAGCTACACTTCCTGACATGTAAGCATTAAACTTTACTGCTGACAACATGCTACACAGCAGTACATCAGTACACCATAGTACAGTCACCATGTGCATCAGAACCATATTAGCCTGTCCCTGCATCGATGTTATGGATGACAGGGATGTGGTACAGGTATCACCATATGCACAGGGTGTGTTGTTGGTTCAGCAGAGACCTAGGCTGAGCCATAAGTTTGACACCATGTGTGTGAGTGAGGGGTTTTAGTTATTGATGTGGCTGTGGTGATGTGGTGTGTTTAGGTATGGGGATGCCCTAGTTGTGTTTGTATTGTGTGTGAGTATGCATGCACACAGTTCTGCCATGTTGCTGCCCTATACAGGTGTTTGTTGGACAGCTGCAGACCATACCTACAGGGTGTGAAGTTCACCTCCTCCAGCCACGGACACGAGAACTGTGCCTGCCAGGGGTTCCACGGGCAATTCCAGGTACAAGCCACGATATGATACTCTCCCCTGATGGTGACATATGTCCGCTGGAACCAGGTCCCTCCTGGGACTGGTCTAGGCCATGTGCATGTGGCCTACTGTGGTGTGGTGTGAGCAGTGCCCTCCTTCAGTGCTGGGGCTGGTACTGCCACTACGGGAGTGGCTTGGTGTCCTTGCACATGCACTTCAACCTCCAGCTGTTGTGTTTCTGGCCTATGTCCATGTGGCCATCACACCACTCCCACCACATGCTCAAGCACGGACAATACACGGTCAATGAGTTCCACCATCTCACCCCACTATCTATCCATGACCTCTGTATAATAACAGAGGGCACCAGCAAGATCCCAGATGTTGTCAGTAACAACTGAATGAGTAGCCATCTGCAGCCTCAGAGCCTGTCTGGTGTACCATTCCATACATGCCTGCACCTCCATGACAGCCTGAAACATGCATCTGGTGGCATCAGATGTGGCAATTCTGCCAAGGGCACAATGACCAACAGCCCTCCAACAAGCACCCCTGTACATCTGCCTATGTGGTACCCTGCCAGACATCTGGCTATAGCTGCTGTGTCCAGACACACGTGCCATAGATACAACTCTGTCCTGTTCCCTGCCACCAACCGCCAACTGTCCCTCTGCTATGGCCACTGGCGATGGGGTATATATAGGCACTGTGACTATGTGTGGGGATGGGGTGGATAACAGCGGAATGTCAAACGATGGCACAACTTTGGCCTCTGACAACCCCTCCTGCGCCTCAACACACCTATCATAATTTTCAGTGTCTGTATGGACACCGACATCAGATTGCCTGCAGAAGAGACCCTGACCCACCTCATCACCTGTGCGGGGAAAACAAGAAACGCACTTTATGACCTGTACATTATTGCTTAACAGTACACAGACAGGCACACACACACACACACACACACACACACACACACACACACACACACACACACACACCCTGACATTCCACCATAATACTTACCTTTCCTTGAGTTTACAGACTGTCCCTAGTTTATTCTCTTAAGTTCCCCATCCGGCATCAGTCTTGGATACTTACAGTCATTAATACCAATCATTAATGTATAATTCTTCTAATTGCCTAGAAAAGTGATCACAAAACATGACCTGTTAATCCATTACCTCTTTGACTTGATTGGAGTCGGTTTTTCAAAGACTCTCTGATGTCATCCAGTGTTCACCCTGGGTTTGTCTAGACATCTTGAGCATGGCCTCCATATGTTATGGGCTACTGCAGTCACTCAATAATGTCATGCACTGGAGTGTCATACATAACTATTGTCCAGTAGATGCAAGATCTGTTGCTCTATTAATTTTTTATGTGGACTACAGTAATATTTGGAAACACTCTCTGGTGTTGTCTAGTAATGCCCCAATGCATCTGTAGTGCTGCATATGTGGGTATTTTTTCACCTTTCTGCTGATTGCCATTATAACAGTATCCCTGGTGTTTAGTTTCCTTCCCAATTCATGTTCCATACCACAGACCTTATTATACTATCAGGTGTCCTGAGATTACATGTCAGACAAGTAATCCTGGTGTCTCACATGTCTGTCCATGTCCATGTACTGCACGATTTCAAGGGGAAGTCAAGAGGTAACCCCACACTCACAAATGTGCATAACTGGACACACACACACAAACACACACACATGCACACACACACATCCTACATACATCAACCCCCTCCACTCCGCCAGATTGCACTTACAGACACAATAACCCCCCACCCCCCACACACACAGACTTACAGGTGAGGTTGCACAAATATATTATACACAGACCTCCCATTACCCATATGTCAACATGCATGACATAATATGGCACTCAACAGCATGCAGTGCAGTGACAGTCAATCCCTGCTAGCAACATTATAAATCTTTGTGATGCATGGGTTGTGGTAGTAGGTGATGCCCCTTCCCCTGGAACACACTGCACCTATGTACACAGTATTTCTGTGCAGCTGTTCGGCACCCTGGCATGTACTGTGCCCCATACCTCACAGGTGTACACACCATTGCTGAATGTGTATTATTGTGTCAGTTATGTTTGCTCTGCTGCTCACAGTTCCTATGTGTTTGTCCAACACATACCTGGGATGATATGTGGACAGATGTCATTTGTGAATGCCTGATGTCTGATTTACATATCTCATCATCAGCGGTGCATGTATGGCCAATACGATACAATTACACTGACAAGCTTCAAACCTTACCTTGGCTATGGGGAGTGTATACACCCTTATTGATATGACACCCTCTTCCTTGATATGCCATGGGACCACATTACTGCATATGTTAGCATTACACGAACCGGATATGTGACATACAATTAAATGCAGTGTCAAACAAATGTGTTAGTTGTTCAGATGCTGACTGAGATGCATATACTTTGTGGGTGTATATGTGTGCAGAGCCTTATCATGATGGTTTGTTGTACCTACTGTTATGTGTACTACAGCAGTCGCTATTCCTGGCAGGGGTATACTAGCATAGGCTTCTGCATTTGCCAGTATTTGGTCAGTCTGCCCTACATATGTCCCCCAATTCTGCATGATTGCAAGGTCAACTCATGTGCACATCTCTTGGAGGTCACACGCTGCCATCACTATTGCTGTGGAGTCAGGGTTATGTCTGCCACAGTTCCTGACCTTGGCTGTGTGCAGATACAGACATTTGTAGCATCCTTTAGATCTCTGCTTCAGTGCACTGCTGTGTCATGATGACACCCCCCTCCCCATCCTCAGCCTTTTTGCAGATGCTTGGCAACTATGACCTACACATGTGTGTTATTTTGCAGTGTCCCAAACACTGAACACCATGTGTACCAGCCTAGTCCCAGCTAATGAATGGCAAAACATACAGGTGTACACTGGCACCACTAAGGTACAAATGGGGATGGTGGGCCTGAGGTGGGGTGAGGAGTTGGTTGTGCAGCACATGTATCTTAGTTGATCCTTTGTGTAGGTTTCCAACATGGTCTTGGTACACCAGTACACATTGCAACACATGCCATTTGGGGACCTTTTCTGGTATGCATATGCTACCTGTAGAGAGGCCTGGCTGATGTTTCCTATGGTACAACTGTCCCATCTAATTACCCTAACCCATGGGCCACACTTATGCAGAGTCCAGACAATTGCTGACACGGGCACTGCACAGCTAGTACTTGCTAGACATTCCTGCAACTCCCTCAGTGTTGTGGCATGTTACTAGGCAGCCTGCATGACCAGTTTGCAACATGTGACATCATCTGTCTTGGATGGCCATCTGTTTATTTTCTACAGTAATCCTGTCCCATACATCCTCGCTACATACATGACTTTCTGCACTGTTTGTCATGGTATATGCAATGATGAGGTATGACTACATGTCCAACTCCTGGGTGCTACCTGTTGCGTATGGGGTCCATGCCATGGCATGTAAGATGTGTACAAGCCATGGCTACCTCTGTTCCAGGTAAGTGGGCACATTTGATGGCCAAAAGTCTTGGACAGCAGACCATTTATTGATGTGACACTGGGGACCTGTACTTGCTGGAAGGTCCATACTCATGAAGAATGCATGCTGTCAGTACCTCAACAGCTGCTTCCACTATATTTTATCTGGAGTGTATGCACACATATGCTTCCAGTGTTTGTGAAAGTATGCATTCCCCATATTTGCTGTCCTAATATAGAATTCCATATTACACATTCATCGTGCATGTTAGGACCACATTGCAGGTTGTAAGGGTTGTGGACTGCATTATTGTGATATGTCGTAGTGCAGATCTGTAGCAGGTTCCATTGTAATAGTGGTATATACGCTGTTGTAGCACTGTATAAGGGTAATGTTTCAGACATATCTCTACAGAAGGCCATTTGTGCCACCATTATGTTCATCCCTGTGCACACATTTTGCAATGACAGGATGTTAGTTATATTGCAGGAGTCTGACATACCCTTCAGATACACCATCATGGTGAACACTGTGATGTAGTGCAGTTAAAAGTAACAATATGTGAACATGCACAGCATGCATTATGGGTAGGTGTGTTAAATGTGTGCATGGAATACACCATAGCCATAACATGACCGGTATATTGGTAAACCTGAACAAACACCATACTCACCATCTACAGGCTGCTGCCCTGGAGGTATACCAGAGGGACCTACATAATTGTGTGAGAGATGTGATGTCAGTAATGACACCTGTGGCATTGGTACAGGGTAGGTGCAGCATATGCAGCAACAGACTATATATATTTCATCTGACATATGCACGATCTACCTTTACCTCGACAGATGCAGATGGATGCACAACAGTGGTCTACTGATGTGCCCTGTGGCCTTACCTGCACGCTCCTCTGCCACTGTGTCAGTAGCACCCAACTCCAATATGCTTTCTGCCAGGTGTTGTGTTTGGGGGCAGGCAGGTGCCCCGAGGCTGGCAAGGAGCTCCTCAACATGTGTCGGGGGGGCTGGATGGCATGACCCCCAGTGTATATATATATATATATATATATATATATATATATATATATATATATATATATATATATATATATACACACACATATGGCATGCATTCAGACATCAGGTCCACACTCTCTAACTTTCCTTCCTGCACAGCTGCACTTTTCTCCCTTGCTGCAACACAGACAGGACACAGCCTATCATTTGGGAGGTATATTTACTGACAGATCGCAGGTAAGCCTATTACACACCTATGGCATTTGTGCATGCTACATTACATGTTAACATGACTGTTCTGCAAGTGGTGGGCTCTGGAACCCACGTGTCCATCATAACAGCATTACTTCCACCACCAGCTATTGGCCACACTAATATACATGTCTTGCAGTACACAACACACACTAAGATGGCTTACATCCTGTCAGTCAGTGATGATCTGCACAGTTGACAGGTGTGGCCCACTGCCCACAGGGACATACACTATTGTCCATAGCAATTGTTCAGTTGGACATCATTATAACAACACCTGATGGCACAAATAAATCATTCCACATCACCTATCCCATTATTATGAACTAAGTACTACATTCAATTACATGCATATATGCTTCACATACCTGTATGAATGTTGTCTCTTCTGGATACAGTTTACTGTGTGGATGAATGAATGGATGGATGTGTGTTTGTCTGTTTGTTGTTTTTTTTTTTTTTCTTTCTCTCTTTCTCTGTCTCGGTCTCTCTCCACTAAAAATGGATTGAGCTGCTTTGAATAGATTGCAGCATGGATTTTGCAGGTGATGCACATGATTAGGTGATGGCCTCTGCACCAATCAGTGTCCACCACTTGCTACCTGCATGCAGCCTGCTGTGTAGTACTTCCAATTATCACTGTCATGGCAACCCACTACTATAAATTTCTACATCATGTGGGCGTGGTCCCCTTACCTTTCCTGTATGGAGGACATCATTCCTGTGTGTGGGCAGCAGTGTTACAGACAGCAGGTGGCAGTACCTCTTACAAGAGGACTTGCAAACTCAGGCCAGCTACATATTTGTATAAGGTTCCAGACCTACAGACAGTGTGAGTAGTGATGTTATATGCATTGTATACCACTAGTGTTACAGGGTTTGTGTGTACATACTAGTTTAGCATGGAATGTAGTCTGTCTGCATTGCTCTCAACCGTGGGCCTATCCACATGATGGCCAGAGGATTACCTGTTATGTTTTTTCTGTCCAGCACACAGGTCTTGTGTCAGATATAGCACTGGCATTCTGTCTGTTGAGTGCTATCAGTACATAGCGACATCCATTTGTGTATCTGACTTCATATTCCTGACTAAGGGTATGTTGCAAACTATCCTGTAACACCAGCAACTTTCTCAGTGTTTAACAACACTATTGCAAATATGGCCCTGTCTTTCAGCCTCTGACGTCCACCTATATACCAGGCTTTGTCCATATGACATGTAGTAAGAGGTTATGTAGTGGCCTGTGATTATGTTGTGCTCCCATTCCTGCCATCATTCCAGTGATGTTGTGGTCCCCACACATATTGTGCCCTTCTGCAGTCCAGAGGTCAGTGTATGTAACACTGTTATATGCTCCTGTAAGTCAGTCTATGTGGGAGGAGTATGCACCATATATAACCTAGGCTGTTACATGTGAGGGAAATCAATAGTAAGACACCTTAAGTTATATAGCTGTACATTTTTATACATTTCACCTTGGGAACATTGGTGGCCTAGTGCTTACTGTCATACAGACTGTTCTATTTGTTAGTGTGATAGTGATGTTTTAAGTTAAGCATTGTTATGTAACAGATACCTCCTCATTGTGATAACTTAATTCTTTTCCCCCTAGAGGTTGAGTACAGAGTGTAATTGGAGGCTGCTGAACTACATCTGCATTACTTACTGTTGACTGATTGTTATCCTCTGGTCCAGTCTTTATTAACTGTTGTACTACTTGAAGTCCTTGGCCTGGACAGCAACATATGTTATGTGTTCGGATTACTGTATAAAATGATCTGCTTGAGCATTGCATTACACACTTAGTATGTATTTCAGACACCTAACAGCTATATGACATGGCATATACAACTGTAATAGTACACAAATAAACATTTATTATGTATGCAAACCTGTGTGTGGTGTCATATCCTTTGACTTCTCTGTGGGTATATGTTTCATACAATAATTGCCTTTAATCATACACTGTCCATTTTAAAAGGTTGCAACTGTAGGAATACTGGCTGTTCAATATGCTGTGCACCCTCTAAATATGTATTTTCCTATACATATCTTAACATAGTAATATATGTATATGTGTGTGTATGTGTATATACACATATATATATATATATATATATATATATATATATATATATATATATATATGTATATATATATATATATATATATATATATATATATATATATGTATCTGCATATGTGTGTGTGTGTGTGTGTGTGTGTGTGTGTGTGTGTGTGTGTGTGTGTGTGTGGATGTATCACTGGAATGTTTATTGCTTCCACATTGGAATGTTTATTGCTTCCACATTGTGCATTCCCTATGGTAGCCAGAATGTTCTGCATGATATGTTATTGATACCAACCTGACATCATACAGGTGAGATGGATTACTGTTAACTTCTTGGGGCTATGTTGTGTGGGGTCCTGGGTATGGTATTTGCAAAGGTTGGTATTGTGTTGCAAGGCAGATCTGTTTGGCTGTAGGGGAGGGGTGATAGCAATAATTACAAGAGGTACTTAGCTTGGGCCCCCTCACCCACATTAACTGTGCCTTTGGTCATATATGTATTTGTTGTGTTCTATTTTATATCTATAGATATATATCTGTATATGTATATATATATATATATATATATATATATATATATATATATATATATATATATATATATATATATATATATATATATATAGATAGATATAGATATCTGTTTACTTATATATATTGTAGACATATATATCTATAGATGTATACATATATATCTATAGATGTATACATATATATATATGTATATATATGTATGTATATATATATATATATATATATATATATATATATATATACACACACACACACACACACACACACACACACACACACACACACACACACACACACACGCACACACACACACACACACACACGTATAAATGCATTTCCTGTATTGTTGAATGACTGTGCTGGATGATATGGAACATCAGGGTTATGTACATCTGACACGGCTTAGTGTTAAATCACTTTGGCTATGGTGTGCAGGGTCCTGGGTCTGAGACTTGCAAAGGCTGATTGTTTTGCTGCTGGACAGAACAAGGGCTAATGGATACAGAGTGATTAAGGCACTTTTAACTAGTTGTAAGTGAGTTTGTGCGGGTTTGCATGATGTTAAGCAATGCTAACTTCTGGTTAAATATGCTTACAGAGAGTTAGCTTCAAAATTGCTTAACCTGTGTGCACATTGCTTACCCCCGTGCAAACGGGCTTAAACCCACTTACTACTGCTTAAAACTGCTTACTCTCATTTACCCCCGCACTAATTTAGACAGAAATAAAACATGGGTCTTGGGAAAGTGGCAGATTTGGACACTCTATGGATTTATCATTCATTACACATTATACCTTCATTAGTATCCCTGATTCATGTGTACGTATACTGTATGGGGCACCTGTGTTTATCTGTGGATTTTACCACATTATTACAATGACACGTCACATCTGCACTTAATGCAGTACTCCAGTTTGCAAATATATGTTATTTAGTAGGTTATACAGCAAAAAAAATGTTCATAAAGTGATACTGCTTCAATTGCATGTATCTTGCTATTTATCTTCTTGTGCTATTTAAGCTACAGTATGTGTAGCTAAGCAATGGGCAAACCTGCGCACCTACTGTTAAATTTAATCTGTTTGATAAAAAAATTTCTCTACTGCTATTTTCTCTAGGAAGGGACAGGTTTCCCTCATTGCTGTGGATTCCTGCATGCATCTGCACATTTGGCAGACATCCTAGCAACCCCCCATACCTCTCAACCTCTTCAGGCAAACTATCTACAAAGCTTGACAAATTGTGGTACAACTACAGACATATTTTCATTATTCTGCAATAAAAACCAAACGGTGCTGGCAAGAGTTACCTCCAACAACAATAAAATGAACAGTAAAAAGCAAAGCAGGAGGTAGCAGCCACGGCTATGTAGAATAACAGCTTTATTACTAAAAGAGGTGAGCGCTTTCGTGGCACCAGCCACTTCATCAGACAATCAAAGAAGAGTAAAGCACAGCATTTATGCCAAGCTTATCATTGCCATCAACTACCCAATTAATCCTTAAAGCCACATACTTAGTATAAAAAGTTTTATATCTAGTGTGAACATTTTTAAAAGCTTAAAATTAAAAACAGCTCAACAATAGAAACAGCATATTACAACATACAACTTAATACATACAATATAAAAGTATAAATATATATAAAAGTATAAAAATATATAAAAAAGTATAAAAAAGTATAAAAGGTCAAAGGGGGAGGGGTGTACTACCTACTATTTCTTTAAATCTCTATTTAGAAGAATGTGTTTAATATTGATTTTGTCATTCAGGCCTACCCCAATGTTAGCTTGTAGCCTTATAATCCATTCTAGTTCCCTAGTTTCTACTCTGTTCCTAACATCTCCACCTCTATTGTCGGTATAGACTTTATCTATTACTAAAAATAAAAATTTGTGTGTCTCATCATGGTCCCTCGCATGCCTGGCTAAGGCATTTGTCTCTATTCCTCTGGTGATATCATATACATGCTCCCTCATCCAGTCTCTCAGCCTTCGCGTTGTCATTCCAATGTAGAAGGCAGGACAGACTGTGCAGTGTGCCAAGTATATAATAGTCATACTGTCACAGTTAGCTAATATTCTGAAGGTAAACTCCTTCTTTAGACCTGAATGTAGAAATCTGCTTCCAGTGTCAACAAAGCTGCAGTAATTACATTTATTGCAGGGGAAGGCTCAATATCTGACTGCATTTTCTATTCTTGTTTCTAAGGGTTGTGGTCCACATAATAATCTTTTTATAGATTTTTTATTCTTTAAAGCAAATCTCGGGGTCTCACCTACCAGCCTTTTAACACCATCATCAGCACATAGTATTTTCCATTTTTTTCGATATACTTCCTGTAAAGATCTAATGTTACTCGAGTAGGATACTTGTACTCTCATGTGTTTCTGACTAACAATTCCTCCATCTATGATGGTATCCATATCTGAAAAGTATGGCTTACCTATTCCTTCCCATGCCTCAGACAGACCCACTAATGACTGTTGTATCTCTTTTTCACTGTACCCTCTATGTATGAACCCCCCTTCGACCTTTTATACTTTTTTATACTTTTTTATATATTTTTATACTTTTACATATGTTTATACTTTTATATTGTATGTATTAAGTTGTATGATGTAATATGCTGTTTCTGTTGTTGAGCTGTTTTTAATTTTAAGCTTTTAAAATTTTTCACACTAGATATAAAACTTTTTATACTAAGTATATGGCTTTAAGGATTAATTGGGTAGTTGATGGCAATGATAAGCTTGGCATAAATGCTGTGCTTTACTCTTCTTTGATTGTCTGATGAAGTGGCTGGAGACACGAAAGCGCTCACCTCTTTTACTAATAAAGCTGTTATTCTACATAGCCGTGGCTGCTACCTCCTGCTTTGTTTTTTACTGTATATTTTCATTATTGCTCTTATAAACTTGGGGCAGTTGCTAGAGTAACAAGATTTGTTTTAATATATGTATTCTGAAGGATTTGAAGTCTGTCACTGACATGCATGCCATTATTTACTGACTTCAATCCTGAGATCATCCCAGTGATTTGCTAGGACAAATGGGGTGCTGTATGGCCGAAAAATGTAGACATACTGCGATGATTTGTACAGTTGGGAGGTATGCAGCCTCCTATGAGTATTCTTGCACATTGCAATTGCCGAACAGTATTTCCTGAGTGCAGGAGCATGTGTATTGTGAAAGCTCTGCTCTCAGACACACCCCCTGCACTCATCCATGCTCTGTGTCCATTTAGGAGCAGAGACAGCTGCCTTCATTACTATGCATGGCGCGCTGCCATGCTGCCCTTAAATGGACATTTCCATGCAGGAATAACTTATTCCTGCACAGAAGATTAGTGAATCCCAGGGAATATGTCAGTCCTCTTAAAACTTCACATTACAAAGACCTTTTTACTGCACTGCTACTGTGTACTTAGCTACAAAATGCATTTAAAACTAATACTCTATACTTACTGAATTTGATACAGCTCTTTGCTATATTTGATACCAGAAAACTGACCCATCAGTTAATAGAGTTTTGATGACTGCCTGCATGTTATTATTTCATCTGAAACATTATTTTTTTCCACTTGTTAATTAAATTATAGTTTTGCTTCTAAGGTGTTATGTGTGGATCTGTGCTCTATCCTGATCAACAAATATGAATAAATAAACAAACAATTTTTTGGGGTTTGACTGGTCACATTTATCTGCTGTCTATCTGCTCTGCTGGTTTATGAGGGTAGCTTCTTTGGATTTAGCTTCTCTGTCCACTCTAGTTCTTAAGGAAGTGCATGAAGATCAGGATGTACCTTCACTAGCATGTGGCTTGAATAGGAGACTTACCATCACTTACTATCATTATGCACTATACCAGCATACTAACTTAATACACTCATTAATCTTTTAAGGAGTATTTCATACATATTTTGCCTGGACTTACCTATGAACTCATATTATTTGCTGTTGCTGTACCTTGGATAGATTTATGTATTGCCATATTTCTCTGCTTGATGTTAAATGCCTTTGGTTTATAGATTCTTAACTGCTATGTCCACTTTGGCCTAGATTACAATTTCTAAACATCCGAATCCATAACAACCAAACACACTTTAATGAAAGCGCTTTTATCAAAAAAGCGCTTTCCTTAAAGCGTGTTACAAAAGAAAAAAAACACTGCATTGACAGCTGTGCCCCCCACACCTCCCTACTTTAATATTCTCCCTCTGAGACGACACTACAGTGGGGAAAAGGGAATTTTCCCTTATCTGCACCATAGTGCAGCCTCGGCAACAGGCAACAGGCATACTTACCCAAAAGTGCTTCTTCGATGAAAATCACTTTTGCATAAGACCCATCTATATATATATATATATATATATATATATATATATATATATATATATGTATGTGTATATATATATATATATATATATATATATATATATATATATATATGTATGTATATATATATATATATATATATATATATATATATACACACACACACACACACACACACACACACACACACACACACACACACACACACACACAGACTATATATAGACTTAGAATGTAGCAACAGTCTCAATTTTTTATTTTTCCTTTCTTGACCAGGTTCGTCTCACTTGGCTAATAGAATCGTTTCAGGAGAGACCCAAGATGGTACTTATACTACTAGGTGAAATTTGGCCAGGATATCAGGGAACTTCACTCACTCTTTTTGATAGGTGCCATGGGATCTTTTATATCTACCTGAACTACCACCAACTCAAGTAAATGGGGCCTCAGTTTAACATCTCATCAGAAAGGCAGAACTTTCCGGAGTGAAGCACCCCCCTTATTCTGAACTATCAACGATTGGTCTATCTGATGTGGGAAAATAACCTATAGCCTTGTGCACCAAAAGCAAGTGTGTTAGCTGTTGTGCCACCGACATTGCAGTAGCTAAACAGGTAATACACAAGCCTTTGGTCCTGAATGCTGTGGGCTCTATTCCCACAACAGGTAGATTAATTTATCTCCCAGTACTGGTACTGATACTGCAGTGCTGCATAAGGTGAGTTCTATCCTCCTACATATGCTGTCATTCAAATAAGACTCTAAGCCAAGGCCCCATCTGCCTGAGTTGTTGATAAATCACATGAATGTGAACGATTCTATGGCACGTATCAAAAAGAGTAGGGAAGTTTCCCCTATGCCCTGGACAAATTTCCCTTAGTTAGTACAAATTCTACAAAAGGGCTTCACAGAAACAGATGCTTGGTGCCAGAGCCATGGGCTCAAGCTCAATGCCAAGAAGTGTATAGTTATCCCCTTTGGAAAAACCATGTACCCATAAATTACCACATAGGTGGCAGTACACTAAACACCAAAAGTGTGATAAGAGACTTAGGAACACAGGTGGGCAGTGGTCTCACCTTCGATAACCACATCACCACAACAATCAGGAAATCCTTCTATGTGGCACACCTCATCACTAAGGGTTTTTCATCCAGAAAAAAGGAGGTCATTGTCCCACTGTACTCATCCCTCATTAGACCCATCATAGAGTACAATGCCCCATTTGGTATGTACCTCACAAGACATCTGCATCAACTGGAAAGGTCACAAAAACACCTCACTAAAAGAATCACAGGCCTAAAGCAGATGCCCTATGCTGAACAACTAAATAAATATAGCTATACTCTGTCACATATTGTTTACTCAGAGGTGATCTCTGCTTAACATACAAAGCCATGTAAAACCCAGGGCTGTTGGACATGCTACACTTAAAGAAATCCCAATCCATCAGAGCCACACACTCCAGGGACCTAATCCTTATCATCACAATGAACAAAACATGCTGGAGGGATAGGTTCCTGACCCAGAGACTCCCCATACTCTGGAATGGACTGCCCATACATGTCAAGCAGAGCACCTCCTTGGCCCTCTTCCAAAGGAACCTTGATGGCTAGATGGGAGATAGGAAATTTACACCGGGGAACACGTCAGTCGTACTGCTAGACCGAGGTCCAGGGAAGTAAATATTGTTGGAAGAAATAGCCAGTGAATTGTTATGGTTAGGCTTGTATAGGCTCTAGGGCTGATAGCCTAGTACCAACCTATGAACCTATGAAACCACTTTGCATTTTGCCTAAAAAGAGGCCATTAGCCTAGTGGAAATAATCTGGTCTACAAAGTGAAATAAATGAATAAACAATTAAATATTTCCTTTGAATTTGTCCTTTAGGTGAGAAGTGGATTGCAGTTTTTTCATTGTGCCCCATCCACCAAGCTGTATCTGAGTTTTTCTGCAAAAGTTACCAGATCTCGTCATTGACTTGCTCATAAATCCCCTAGGTGGCTAATCCTGAGGGATATTAATGCCTGGGTAGATGGCATGTTCTTTGAGTTGCTATAGATCTCTTTCTTATAGTGCAGAGCTTTGACTTCTCTCAGGTCATTTCCATTTTGACCTGTAAGTTTCTCCATTTCTTGGACTTAAATTTCCAACTTGATCTAGAAGCTAGGGATGCAAATTTTTAACCTATCTCTTTGTTCACTATTTATTCAACTCATTCCTCAGTTGTAGAGCTGGTTAACTGTAGAGACCTGAATGCAGTGGACTCTGGTGCTTTTTGCCTGATTCTTGGCCAACTACTTAAGAGAGTCTCTGCAGATGATATAGATGAGTAAGTTTCAGCACATAACTGTGCTGTTACTAGTACTCTGAATCAGTTCACCCCCAATGAGTAGACATCACAGACTATAAGTTCAATGCAAACCATGGTTTGACCATGAGATTCAGTCAGTACATACAGTAAGGCAAAGTTTGGAATGACAATATAGCTGGATACCACTTCTTGAGGACAAATGTGTTCTCAAGGAATATTTTTCTTCATATCAGATGGAGATCTCTCATTTTTTGTATCCACTAAGATATGAGTCACGATGAATAGTCCAGCTGCTTTTTTTCCAGTTTGTGCAGACTGTGTAATGCTACATGATTTGTGACCTATATGGTATTATAGCTAAAGATGGCAAAGAACTGACATAATTTTATGTGGACAATGTTGCCATTATTAGCTGCTCTGTTCCTTGGGAAGTGCCTAGTCAGCATTTCTGGTCATCTGCAATGAGTAACTTGGACTTTTCCTTGGTAAAGTTTGACTATGTCAACTATGATAAGCTTATTGGCATGGCTTCCAGTACACTCAAGCAGATGTAATTGAAGTTCTGGCCAAATTACACTAAAAGAACTTGTCTTTCTTCACTAAATCTAGTTATTCTCCATTAAGTTGGATCCTACTTGATGAATGGAATGATGTTGTCATCCTTAAAAGAGGTACTTATAACAACAACTCTCAATAAACCTTCTTCAGATACGGACTTGTTGGAGAATTATCACCTAGTCTCTAACCTCTTCATTGAAAGAAGAATTATTGAGAAGGTAGCCTATACATAGCATTATTCCAATTTACTGTTGTCTGACTTATTAGATAAAGGTCAGTCTGGATTAAAGCCTACACACATAGCACATAGATAGTACTCACTTGAGTCGTTAATGTCCGATGGCAAAACAGCAGAGAAAATTCTCAGCTCTAGTCCGTCTTCATCTGTTGGTGGCTCTTGACAGTGCGGGTCATGAGATTTTGACTGAATGCCTGTGGGTACGCTGCGGGTTATCTTGTCTGGTCCTATCTAGTTTTGTGTCTTACCTTTTGGATTATAATCAGCATGTGGTGTCAAGGCATCACTCCTCTGGTTCCTTTCTGCTGCAGTATGGTATACCCCAGGGGTAAATCTTGACATCTTTGTTATTTACAGTGCACATGCTGCTGATAAAGGCAGTCATACTGAGGGGTGGTAATTTCATCAATCATATACTGACAATATTCAGCTTTATCTTATTTCCTCACCAGACAGTCTACCTGATTTTACATCACTTGAAGACAGCTTGGATTTGATCCTTGTTTGGAAGATGTTTAATCAAATGAAGCTCAACCCATTTAAGGCTGTGAATATGCTGCTTTATACTACATTCCATCAGCCAACTCTCCCATTGTACTTAACCTTGATTATTTCTAGTGGGAGTCTGTTAAAAGTAGTCTCCTGCCTTCACAGTTTGGGCTTTGTGTTTAATGACTGGCTGACACTTATGGACCAGGTATCAGCTGTCATCATGAAATCTTATTTCCATCTGAAGAATATTGCCCATATCAAGCAATGTACACTTTTGCCTGACCCTCAGAAGGTAATCCACTCTCTGGTGTCATCCTGCCTTGACTACTGCAATGCAATTTAAATTGAGTTTTGGGTTGTGATCTGGTCTGCCTGCAGCAGTCACAGAATTCTGCTCCCAAGGTGCTGATTGGCACACCTAGAACATGTCATGTTTTACCTGTGCTATTGGGTAGGCTGGTGGTGCAGTGGTCTCCTGTTTATCTCAAAGAGCTGAGGCCCCGAGTTTTCATGAGACAGCTCTGATCATCAGGTGCTAAGATGCCACTTATTCTGAGAACTTGGCTGGAGACACCTGGTAGGATTAAATTTTCTTAATTTTGAAAGTCATCCATTGTGAGCTATCATCCTTCATAAAGGCATCTGAGATGGAGTCTTCATTTAGAAGGCCACTCAGAGTCTACATTTTTGTAGAGTCTACAGTGAGCCAGGTAGGGATATTTATAAAAAAAAATAAAATACTGAGTTTTTGAATTGGGTTCAGTTTTGTTGATTTTTTCTTTAATATTTAAAAATTTGTAATGCAATTTAAAAATAAAAAAATCCAGTTGTTTTTAATCATTCACTGTTATTGTTTTTGCTGTGAATCCTTAGGTTTACTCATTTACTTTAAGTAAAAAACAAATAAATAAAAAAAATTACAAAATAATTTACACTTGGGGTACCCAATCCTATAAAAAGGGCTCTGGGATTCCTCAAGTTACACAGGCTATGCAAGAATCATGTATCCTTAAGACTGAGTCCACTGAATGTCAAAGTAAACATTTAAGTATGGTATTGCCAGTTTAAGTGAAATGACCTATATGGATTAGGTCTGCTATACTTGTATGCCATAAGTGGTACTGCATGTATTAAATGGAAAAAAGTCCTTATTCATGCGTGCAGTTATGCTACCAGTTGACAGGTGGTGCTATTTTGTGGGTAGTGAAATGCCTGGAGGTTCTGGTAAATGACCACACATGAATGGCTCTGTTATGTAGTAAGTTATCCTCTTCACACCAATGGGATGGCCGAAATCTATTTACAGTGCAGATCTTAAACTGCCCTTTAGTGGCATAGTCCCACAGCTTGCCACCTCTGTAGTTTCAGTCGTACGACTTCACACATGGCCTACGTTTTGCATGATATGCATGTGGCATTATGGTTGACATACTAATGGTACTGTGCAGTGGCTGAATTTGGGGGAGTCTTATTAACTATACAACAGGATCATCAGTGTTTGGCTTACATTAATGATTGGTAATGATATGTATGAACTTAGGAAGTTTCTGAATCTCATGACTTCTTCTAGGCATAAGGTGCATCAAAGACAGCAGCAGCATCTTAGGTGTAATTTTCTCCCTTGTACAGCATCACACCTGGAGTGAATCTGCACTGTAAGGTGTTGGAGGTGATCTTTGGCACTACTGATTCCTTTGTGAACCCACCTTTAATGTCTTGATCTTTTATTAAGCAACTTTGTAATTCAATGAAAAGAAATTACAAAATCAGTGTTTCTGTAAGGAGATAAACAACTAAGTACAAACAAAAGCTTGCAAAAGCAATTGTCTTTAGAGATTAAATGAAAATCCACATTATAAAACAAGAAAATACTATCTAATACAATTCAAAAATATTTGGAAATTAATTATCTGATGTTGATTTTGTTATGAATGTTCAGGTAACCTGGTGAAGATCACCAATTCACACTGTTACACAGAAAGAGCAACATTTTATGAAAAGAAGACCATCATGGAAAGTGCCAATGGTGTATACTTTACTTGCCCTAAAATGCAGCTCATAATAGGCATATCATATTCAGAGAATTTGAAGTTTTGAATATAAAATGAACATAAAGATAAGCAGATAAGCCCATGAAACTGATAATTTTATATAAAGAAACATGAAGGTGTTTTGTTAATATAGATTCATGCCTTTTAAAGAAATGACATTATTACACCAAATAATTCCCATTTTAAAACTAAACTGGGTCATTATGTATGTTCATTCTGATTAGTATTCAGCCCTCTAGGCAACCAGAAAACAATTTCTATATTTTCAGAATAAAGTGGGTCTCAGCATTCCATTGTCATGGCAGCAGCAAGTCAGAAAGCAAGACAATCAGTCAGTATTTTTGAAATATTTAGAAATAAATGCTGGTATTGCATTTGCAAAGAGAAATGAAGTACTGGAGCGCACCAGTTCAAGAAATGGCACAAAAACTTAAAATTGATAGCTAAACCTCTGCTTTAAATCACTTTCATTCAGATTAGTGATTTTATTAGCGATTTTATGTATACATCCAGCAGTTTGGTCAGCTGCATGTTCCTCTGTAGCCCTGGTATCATGACCGGCACACTTTGATTCTCTATAAATTTAGAGCTTAGCAAATCATCCTTAGCCTATTAAATCATAAGCTCTGCTAGTTTAGATAAAGGCTCAAGTCAATAGTTCAGCATATGCTGAAACCCTTGGACAGCAAGACTCTCCTAACATTTCATACTTCCCAGATGGCTGTCCCATCATGCTGTCCCCTGTTAGGGGAGGGGCATCCCCCTCTTGGTATACCAGCATCCCAAATCCCAAATATCCTTATTGCTACTATCTTGGCTTATTGATTGTCTGTCCTCAATCTTTTAAGGCTGACTCAGCATTCCATATATGTTATTCTTGGTAACATTTCCAAGAATGCAGCTGTGGGGCTTCCACTTTACTATTACTACAGCTGTACTTAAAAACTGCCTCCTTAGAGACAGTGGGTGGGAATTATTTTATTGTACAAAATCTGTTGTTGAAAGACAGTAATTTGACTATGTGCTTAAAATTACATTATACTTGGCCCCTGCAATCCTTACTTAACCCATTTTCTTATCTTTCACTAGCTCCCCCCTTTGCTACTCATCTACTGTGACTCATTTGCAAGTGTCCTGCATCTTTTGTATTTAATCTGTCAGTCTAATGGAAGTATAGGCCTTGGTGAGATGGGAGGGCATGCTCAAAACTCGTCTTTACAAGCAAAAGAGCGAATGCTGAAAAGCAATGTCACGTTCATAGGTTCATAGGTTCATACTAGGCTATCTGTCCTAGGGCATTTATAAGCCTAGCCAGAATGTGTTTGGCTTTCGCCACCCATTTTAAATTTATTTTGCTATGCCCTTTTTTGAGGTTAGTATACTGTGCCTCTGTCTAACAGTGACACAGAAGGGATACCCGGGGTAAACCTACGATCTCCCATCCACTCATCAAGATTCCTCTTGAAGAGAGTCAATGAGGGACTCTGCCTAACCTGGACTGGGATTTTATTCCAGAGTGAACGGAGCCTCTGGGTTATGAATCTGTCCCTCCAGCATGTCCTATTTATTTCAGTGCTGAGGTTCAAGTCTCTCTCGAGCGCGTAGCTCGATGGGATTTGGATTTTCTGAGGTGCAGCATGTCCATTAATTCCGGGTTGGACATGGCTTTATACGTCAGGCACAGATCGCCTCTGAACAGGCAGTATGCCACTGAGTAGAGCTGGAGTTTCTTTAACCGGGCAGCATATGGCATCTGTTTGAGCCCTTTGATCCTCTTGGTGAGGTACTTTTGGGGTCTTTCCAGTTGCTGCAGGTGTCTGGTAAGGTACATCCCAAAAGGGGCATTGTACTCAATTATGGGTCTGATGATGCAGCATTTCTTCATTTTCTCAAGTATGTGTAACTTTTTTCTTTTTTTCTTTTGTGGAGAGTTTTATTTTAATCTGTTTGGCTCTGGAGTTGTATGTATTTATTACAGGATTTGATAGGTTGTGAAATATGTTTTATACTTTTGTTTTCCAGGTTTCTAACTGAGAATTCTAGTATGGGTTGGCAATTTCTTCCTGTCCAATTTGGATTTTTTGCAGCATTTAGTAATTTTAGCCAGTTCCTTTTTTGGGGGCTTGGGGGTAAGTCAGTTTTTTTAGGGTTGAATTTTGTGTGACTGTCCATGAACATTAGATAAATAAGTTTATGCTACTTATTATTTAATGCTTAACACTGATATAGTGTTATTTATTCTTGTGTTTTCTATTAGTGTAATGAGTGCATTTGTAGGCAGTTTTGTGTTTTATGAAATATGTGGAGGGTAGTACTTAATAATGTGGTAGTTTTTTTCTTTAGTTTTACATAGATTTAGAAGCAGGGATGGAGATTTTGCAGCTTATAGTGCAGTAGGTTTCCATGGTTATTGTTGTCTAGGGGTTACTTTGTTATTAATTGGGTCGAGCTACCATCACATAGAATGGTAATAAATACTTAATGACATCATGAGTGTGCAATTAAGCATTTAATGACATGGACAGACTGGTGATTAAATATCTTGCAGTTTAATTTAGATGTGTATTTTTACTGCATCATTTTATGATGTTCTGTTGTTAGAGTGTGTGCGTGTGATTAATCTGTTAACAGGTATTTTTAAACATGGAATTGCAGTTATAATATGACTTACTAAGAGCAAACAATGGAAATTAAATAAATTAGACATCATATTCTGTGCAGTATGCAGAGCAGCACCATACTGTACACTAATGACTTGAGTAAATGACGTGTATTCAGGACAACAAGAAAATAAATTAATGAATGGGTAAAAATATATAATATGTGGAGGTCTACCTTCCTTGATAAGATGATTTGCTTATGCAGCATGTCTGCTAGGTCCCAATAGGAAATTACAGGGGGCACAACAGAAGATACCTAGACCTCTGAACTACTATGCATCCTTTCTACTATGCTATAGCACGTTAGAGAATGGGCGACCTGTAGATCGGCACCCTGATTGGACAAAGAACATTCTCCAGCAGGCTGTTACTGTACAGATAATGTCCACTGAAAAACGAGTCCAAGACTTCATGGCAGCATATTAAGCTGCCATGGAGCTCCAACTGAAAGTATCCTCATGGTCACTATTATTTTACTCTCACTAAGCAATACTTTTCCTGTTCAGCAAGTGTAAAATATAAAAAAATAAGAACATTTTAAAAAGTGTATGTGTTTATATCTCTTTGTGTGAGTGTATGTGTGCATGTTATTTTCCACTCGATAAGCAGTGGTTTTGCTGTTTAGCAAGTCTAAAAACTCAATGAAACAGAGAAAAGTGATATGTGTGCATGTTTATGTTTCTGTCTGTGGGTGCTTATGTGTGTGCTTATGTTTATGAATGTGTGTGAGTGTATGCCTGCGTGTGTGACTGAGAAACAGAGAGTGAAGAGTGAAAGTGATCAACCAATGGCAGCAGCAGTTGTTAAGAGGCTTGCTTACCTCTCAGCCTCTTAGCTCAAAATATCTACATAAAACCTAAAATAAAGGGGAACAAAGGCTCAAAATATGAATATATTTTAAAAACTGTTATAAAATCACACAGTTGCTTGAATGATAGGATTTGTGTTAGCATGCATTTTCTGAAGTACAAGTGTGTGTGTGTATGAGAGAGATTATGAAATCAATCGACCAGTTTCAGCAGCAGGAAAGGGATTTGTATACCTCTCAACCTCTTAGCTCAAGAAATCTAAATAAAGCCTGAAATAAAGGGGGAACAAAGGCTAAAAAACAGGAACAGATTTTAATTATTGTTTTTATAAAATTACAAAGTAGGTGAAATTGGGTTTGAACATGAATGTTCTGCAGGAAATAAAGTCTGAAACTCAAATGTATGTCATTATTTAATGATTTCAATCCCCAATGACTGGGAAAAAAAACGCACACATTTTAGGATAAAGGACCAAAAAATAAAGTAAGTATCTGGATATTTTTTTGAAATGTTATATTTTGGATGTACAATACTCCCTCTAATACCATTTAAATATACTACAGAAGTATACCGAATGTGTGAGTTTTAAAGTGAGACTGGTGCAAGTGTAAAGCGAGCAAAATTGTAATTTAGCTGTAAGGGACAACAGAAAAGAAAGTACTTCGGTGGGAATACAATTTGGTGGAAGTGTGTATTTGAAATTGCATTTTTGATTTCTATTTTCATTTAAAATGCACAGCTTATGCATCTGGTGTTTCCCCTATAAAATTGTACTGAGAATTACGGCAACAGCTTGAATTTGTGATAAAGTGTATTGTTGTAGAGAATGGTAAGTACCTACCTCCCAACACGGAGAACATTTTTGTGTAGTTTGTGTTTGTATCTTTTGTCAGTAGTACACTTACATAATGACTTTTTCTGTACTGCCTGATGCACAAAATGACAGCATCAGGACTGCTTGCATGCAGATGGGTGGCTGCATTCCAAGAAAGTCTGGCAATAAAGGCCTTAATCGCTGCATTTTTTCAAAATTATATCTTCTTTCTCTTTGTGTCTGGCCACTTTTATATTGCTATATACACCCCGTACACACAGACACACACATGCATGTGCAGACACACACGCAGACATACCCCCGGATTCTCAAAAGCTGGCATGGAGTGCAAGATCAGTGCAGGAGCTCAAACAGGCAATATGTCTGCCGTGCGATCCAGGAACAGCCTGCAGGGGCGTGCACAAGCGCTCCTGCACTAGTCCTGCACGGACTAAGCCCCTGTATGCAAATCATCCAGTTTGCACGAGAAATCCATGCAAATGAGGTGAATTTGTGATCCAGGAAGCTTGAAACCGGCCTTGCAGGACTAGTGTAATCTGCAGAAATGTACTCGGTTAGTAACCAAGTACATTTCTGCAAAATCCAAAATGGAGCTGTGAAAGCGCCAAATAAAGGCTGCATATCACTCAGGAAGCATGCCAATGGCCAAGTATAAGGCCATTGGCATTACAAACAGCTTAAAAAAAAAAAATCAACTTTTATTTTTTTTAGCCGATCTCGGCTGTTTAAGCGTAGGGCAGTGGCTCACAAATGGGATCGGGGAGAAAATAATAAAATAAACCTAAAACAAGCATTTTAATTAAAATCAGTATTCTGCCATGCAAGTCAATGGCAGGCAAAAGACAACCTGGCCAGTGAGTAGTGGTTGCTAAGGGGGGAGGCTCACTGTGAGACATGTAACTATGCATTAGCAGGCAATCCTATGCAAATGAGGGGAAGGATAGTGAATCCAAGTTTTCCCCAGCATGTGAGTCAAGTCCCAACAGTGTATGAATAGGAATAGCTTGCTGTAAGCCTAGGAGGTAGGTGACATCATAGGGGTGTGTGTGTGTCAGGCATAATGTAAGCGGAATGAAGCCCTGTGGCTCGGGTTTGCTCCTAGCTTAGCTCCTAGCTTAACATGGCTAAGTTAGGGGGTGTGTGTCTAAACCTGCCTAGCACTCTTTACAATGCCTAAGCTGGTGTCCGTGCTGTGCACCGGGTTTTAAAGGCAGAAAACAAAAGTTGAACCAGGAAATAGCAGTAGTGTGTGCATGTTTGAGCGACGTGCCCCCGAGCTCAAGCAGGAAGGCAGTGGGAAGGGAAAACAGCAGTAGGAAGGTAACCAAGGAGAACTAGCATAGCTGGCAGGTGAAATGCATCAGAATCAGTCAATTACACAGGCAGCAGACCAGCCCAGCCCAGAACACTACTATAAGCTATGCAAACACATACCCCTCTGTTTTTTCCCGCACTCTACACCACCGGTGTAAACAAGCGGGGAACTTTTAACACTCACAACAGCAAAATGTTAGGGGCTGCAATAGCTATCATACAACTTGTGGAAGAGGCTGAGGGTGTTGAGGATGTGAATGCTGCTGATCAACCCACAGTGAGGAGACAGAGAAGAGTGTACAGACCCAGGGTAACCTACCAAGGGCTACATGAGCTGGAGATAGTGGAGCACTATACGGTGGACAGAGACCTCCTACAGCAAACTGTTGAGCTGCGCTGGCCACACCTGGCACAAAGAACTAACAGAGGGGAACCCATCCCATTGGATACCAAGGTATGTGTAGACCTAAGAATACTAGCTACAGGTACCTTCTAAAGGCCAACTGTGGATATGATGGGGATTTCACAGGCATCAGCATCCGGGGTACTCCACCAGTTTCTGGATGCCAAGTCAGCATATGTCGGTGAGCACATATATTTCTCCAACACCCGTGAGGTATTGGCCAGCAATATGCATCTCTTCCACCAAATAGCAGAATACCCTGAGGTAGTGGGTGCAACAGACTGCACGCACATATGCATCAAAGCACCACCCAGTGAGTGGGGTAGAGTCTACATCAACTGCAAGGGCTTCCCCTCCATCAACTGCCAGATCATGTACGATGCCCAGGGCATAACAATGAATGTGTGTGCTGGTTGCCATTGAAGCTATCACGGTTCCCACATCTGGCATCTGACGCAGCTGTATCATAGATTTGTCAATGAGGACATCCCACACAGTTACCTAGTGGGGGATGCTGGATACACACTGGAACCATGGCTGATGACACCCATCAGAAATGCACACACAACCGAACAAGAACTCCATAATGAGGCACATGCACAAACAAGAATCATAATAGAGCGTGTGTTTGGGATGCTCAAGTCATGGTTCCAGTGCCTGGACACATCCGGTGGAGCCTTGCAGTACTCACCAGCTACATGTACCCAAATTGTCCTTGTATGTGCCATGCTACACAACATGATCCTGTGGAAACAGCTGCAGCAGGAACAGCATGCGGCAGGGCCACACAGCTCCCCACCATTGCCAAGGCCTGCACAGGCACAGAATGAGTCAGAGGAGGAACAACCTGAGCCTGCCACAGTAGGCAGAAGAAGGCATGCCCAGGATGCCCTGGCCTTGGCAAAGAAGCAACACATAGCACATACACTTACACAGGAGGGATCCAGGGAGTAACACCTCTCTCCGACTCTCACATACAGTAAAAGGGATGCCAAAAATTATACTACCTGTGCCTAACCATGCACAGGGAATGTACTATGTGTATTCAACATAGGCAGCCCTGCAGCACCACTCTCAATACTGGGACACCCACAAGGTAAGTGACTCACACATGCCAGTCAGGAGGGGGGGGGGGGTCACATACCCAACAACAGTCACAGCCAGCAGGACAGGTGTAGACAAACACAAACAAATGCTGTGCTATGGCCTCTGAATGAGGCCTATTGGTAATCCCCCCCCAGGCTTACACAGACAGACTACAGCAGGCCAGGCAGTGGGATGTCAGTTGTGAAGGCTAGGAAATCAGAAACTAATACGTAGGTAATTAAAAGCTAAGATCTGTACTACACTGGTATACCTCTAGCCAGCATGGAAGGTAAGACTACAGACTAAAATGGAGTACCCAACATACCAGTACAGTCCTAGCAAATGTGTACAAGTGTCAGGTGTGCTTCCCTCCTATGTAGACATATAGTAACAGTCAGGTGTTGCTCCCCCCTATCCTGTGTAGAAATGTAGAAATAGTCAGGTATGCCCCCCCCCATCCTACATAGAAATATAGTAGCAGTCAGGTGTGCCCCACCAACCTGTGTAGAAATGGAGAAACAGTCAGGTGTGCCCCCCCTGCTATGCAGAAATGTAGTAACAGTCAATACCAAATGATCGATGGATACCCTGCAGAGACAGCATTCTACCTGTCGGTGTACAACACAAAGGTCAGCACTGCAGTACTTGATCCACACATGCAATACAGATGGGAATACCGGGCATGATCACACACTTAAACACATGATGGCCATCTCTGCAAATACCAGTGGACCAGACATATCTGGCAGTCGCAGTTGTTAGTGCAGACACTCGTCAGTATGCACCACTCATACCCTGCACACACAGTGGATTGGAACACAGATATATATGTAAGGACAACACACTATAATAAGCCAAAGGTAGATGGACATAGATGTGTGGAAGAGGGTGACTGTGACAAGGAGTCAGCCAGGTGTGTCCCACCCAGCACACAGCCAAGGGGCCCCAAATACATGAGGTGTAGATGTCACTCACTGCAGATACTAGCCACCAGTATCTGTCAGCATTACAGACTATGTGGTGCACGTGCCAGCTGTGCAACATGACTTTACAAGGAAGTAGTCATCTAGCAGCTGTATACACATACCTGTGAAATATGACCCCATGTGTGCCCGCATGTGGCTTGTCAACCCCTAGATGAATGGGTTATGGCCCATGCACACACACTGCCCTCCCCATAGCCCTACTATGACAAGCCTGCTGAGGTCATCCAATGTGAAATACACCTTTGGGAGAGTTATAGCCCAGTAATCTCTGTGGTGTGTCCCATAACTGTGCACTGCTATAACGTGATAAGCTAGTTAAGTAGGAGTTCTAATCCCAGACTTCGCAACTGTGTGTGTGTTTGTGTGCGTCTGTCTGACTGTATAGAGAGCTATGCTTTTTAGGGTAGTCACACTCCCACCAATTCAAATGTTCAGCCTTGGCAAGGCTGCTGATGTCAGCCACCTAGAAATATACCTCTGGGAAGATTGTAGTGCATCCTGTAGCTGTGTACTGCTGTTGTGTAATAAAGTAATTAGGTAGGTATTCTAATCCCAGACATGGCAAGTGCATGTGCATGTGTGTCTGTGTAGAGAGCAATGCTTTTTAGGGTACTCACACTACCTACAGGTCATATACTCAACTTTGGAAAGGCTGCTGATGTCATCCACCTAAAAATACACCTCTGGGAAGGTTGTAGCCCAGTAATCTCTGTAGTGTGTCTTGTAACTGCGTACTGCTGTTGTGTGATAAAACACTTAAGTAAGTGTTCTAATCCCAGACATGGCAAGTGTGTGTCTGTCTGTATAGAAAACAATTCTTTTAAGGGTACTCACACTGCCTACAACTCATATACTCATTTTTGCAAAGGCTGCTGATGTCATCCACCAAGAAATACACCTCTGGGAAAATTGCAGTCCAATAATCTCTGTAGCATGTCCTGTACCTGTGTACTGCTGTAGTGTGATAAAGTAGTTAGGTAGGTGTTCTAATCCCAGACATCGTGAGTGTGTGTGCCTGTCTGTGTAGAGAACAATGCTTTTAGGGTACTCACACTGCCTACAAGTCATATACTCAACTTTGGCAAGGCTGCTGATTTCATCCACCTAGAAATACACCTCTCGGAAGGTTGTAGCCCCGTAATCTCCGTAGCGCATCATATAACTGCATACAGCTGTGGTGTGATAAAGTAGTTACGTAGGTGGTCTAATTCCAGATGTGGCAAGTGTGTGTGTGTGTCTGTCTGTATAGAGAGCAATGCTTTTTAGGGTACTCACACTGCCTACAATTCATATACTCAACTTTGGCAAGGCTGCTGATGTCACCCACCTAGAAATACACCTCTGGGAAGATTGTAGCCCAGTAATCTCCTTAGTGCATGCCATAACTGTGTACTACTATAGTGTGATTTAGAACTGTGTTAGGGTTCCATCCCCACACATGTCGGTTCTGGATGTTTTGTGTGTGTGTCATTGTCTGTGTAGGGAGCAATGCATTTTAGTCTTGTCACACACAGTACGTTTCAAATGGCCTACTTTGGCAATCATGACGATGTCATTCATTGTGAAATACACCTTTGGGGAAGAGGTTTTCCAGTAATCCCTGTAGTGCATCCCATAACAGCTCCATGCTGTAGTGTGATATAGACCTCTATTAGGAGATCTATACCCACCCATGTTGGTTGTGGAGGCTTGTGTGTGTCACTGTCTGTGTAGGGAGCAATGCATTTTAGGCTAGTCACATGCAGTACATTCCAAATGGCCTACTTTGACAATCCTGCTGATGCCATTCATTGAGAAATATGCCTTTGTGGAAGGGGTTTCGAGTAATCCCCGTGTTCCTTCCTATAACAGCTCCATGCAGTATTGTGATATAAACCTTCTGTTAGGGGTTCTATACCCACACATGTTGGTTGTGGATGTTTTGTGTGTGTGTGTCACTGTGTAGGGAGCAATGCATTTTAGACTAGTCACGCTCACTGCAATTTGAATGTCCTACTTTGGCAATCCTGCTGATGTCGTCCAATGTGATATACACCTTTGGGGAAGGAGTAGTCCAGTAATCCCCATAGCATGTACTATAACTGCTTATTGTTGTAGTGTAATAAACTAGTTAGGTAGGGGTTCTACTCCCAGACATGACAGGTGTGCGTATTTGTGACTCGTATAGTGTGTGGCCAATGCGGAGTGGGTTTTGCATATTTCTTATATGGTGGCCCTACTATATACCACAATGTCCACTGTACAGGCATAACAGATGTGAAATAGCTGAGAGACTGGGGTGCAAAACCATACCCATACATGTGACATCAAGGCCAGGCAATCACAATTAGCAACCCCGGTATTACCCAGAGCACACTCTCAACCCATGTTTCATACACACACACATGCCTATGCAACAGCCAATATGTGGGTAGTACACTGTATATTGGCCACTGATAGTAACTATGGAGTGACAGCAGTGGGCTCCAGAGGGCATGGCACCCTGTCCATCTGTCCAATATGCACATACATGCAGACAGTGCACCTCCCCCATGTTCCCCAATGGACACCTGCAACACCTGTGGTGTCATCTCATGTGACCCACAAAGGACATACCATGCCTGACAACATGCCCTTTATGGACAGATGCCACTGACACCAGGGAATGCCATTAGCCTGCTATCAATGTAGGTGCAGGGTAAACCTGCTGCCCATTACAAGTTCCCGCCACAGGGTGGGCAAGACTGGCCCATCTGATGATAATCTGTGTTCACAACATGGGCCAGACACCCCAGGTACAGTTCCACATGTCACTGTACATGCATCTGGGAGGTGTGCACATCCCAGGCACCATCCATGTCATGGACTAAGGAACACATACATGGCAAGTGATGCACAGCATTGGCCACACACAATAGTCACCCGGGATACAATTCCCACCTGTGTGGGCAAATGCAGAAACTACAGCCCTGAGCCACAATGCAGACCATTGTCATGTGGCCTGATGCCAAAGTATACCTATTGCCTAGCCTTGTATAGCCATGTGGCACAGTCAACTACCACACACCCATGCAGACATGCAACCATGCATGTCAGTACTGGCACCCTGTGTGTTTGTGTATGTGTGGTATGGTGTGTAAGTTCACATACACACTCACTACAACCCCCACTGGCATACTGAAGCATGCTGTCTGATGTCAGACACCTCCCCATACCCTTTGGCCATACAACCTCTGTATGACCCATGCGGTGCATGTAATACCTGCACAGTGATGTGTTGTGGCAATCCCACTACTGATGAGTTGTAATCCTGGCCCTGCCAAGTGTGTCAATGTGTGTGCGTCCCTGTGGGAGTGAGTCTGTGTTGACGCTGGCACCTGTTCATGCGGACAGACACGTGTACGTCACCTACCATACAGCTACCATATCCCTGTTGCAGATGTCACTCACCATCACATATATGTTCTGAGGGCTCCACAACAGGTAACCCATGTGGCACATCCAATAAATGCATAGAACTGTGATAGCACAATATAGTCGTCAGGGGGTTGATACCCCGTGCTAGTAGGTGTGTGACACAAACATGCTTAGGTTTTACTCTCTCACCCCTCCCAGACTTGTCTTTGCCTCTGTCTACCTCTCCCACTCCCTCTCTGGTGGATGTGTAGACCTACACCTGCTTTGCTTAGGCAACAGCATGTTTATTTTAAGTGATGTTCATGTTCAGCTGATAGTCTCTGCATGAATTGCAGCCCTCCTCTAGCTGATTGCATGTAGAACAGCTGTGGTAACATTTGAATAGCCAATTGCATGGAAACACACTCCAATATCTAGCAACATCATGTTGGAGTTGGCCCTTTTCATTCACTATGAGCAGGAAATAGATCCGTTGTTTGGCAAACAGCATCTCAGATGGCGTGGGGATTTACCTCTAACAACATGTACTGTGGAAACAGGGCAACACACAGGAGGGGGATGTGCCTAACCTAACTGTAAGTGCTGCTATATTGCATTTGGAGTAATGTTGATTTAACAGTGTGTGTGTGTGTGTGGATATGGCTGTCCTACATGTCTGAATAGCTGACATGTCAGTTCTATGTTTATGAGGAATCCCCATCTGCAGGGTCATCTGCAGACTGGGCAGTGTGTTGTGCCTTTGGTTTCATGTTGCTACCCATGCAGCATCTATCTGTAGACTGTAGAAGGTAGTGTGAGGATTGCAGTCTGTAGATGGTGTAAGCCATGACAGTTACAGATGACATATCCCTCATAGGACATATGTTGCAACAAACCCTGTTACAACAGTAAATGTATGAGGTTATCATAGCAACATGTCAATATTGGCCCTGTGTATGTGCTTCCAGCCACAACTCTGTCAACCTTTGTACATATGTTGTGCAAGATGAGGTGCATATGTGCTGTACACTATAATTAGTGTCATCATATCTGATAACAAGCCAGGGAGATATCAGATTGCTACACATGTTATGTACAGTAGGGGTTATATTTGATGACATAACCTGTAAATACTGTGGATTTTTGTACAGTACTGAGGTCTGTGTACTTATGGAGAATGTCAACAGTGTGTGTATTTTTAATATGTATCTTGGCCTGTGAATAGACTGTGGTAGTTGTCATTGTCCTATGTCCAATCTTATCTGATGTTACATGCTGCTCCACTGTATGTTACCGTATTGGCTTACATGTTTGTAGGGCCATACACACACACATGTCCCATACCACAGTCAGCCATCAGACCAAACTGTGCAGTGGCCCAGTATATATAGGGTTAGTGTGTGAGTGGCACATATGATAATGGTGTTGAACAGATAGTCCATATATTGTAATATTATGCTAGCTTGCCATATGGGGCTGTGGCTGTGTTCTCATTGGTTGAGGTTATGCACTTTCACACAGGTGTATCTTACCCTGTGCTGTGACATGCCTGTACAACCTGCTATATATGCAGGTACATGTGCATTCCCCCATAGGAGATGTAGGCCAGTGTTAAGCCAGTCTGCCTGTAGCATGTACAGTGCATTGTTACATGCCTAGCAGCTTAGTGTGCTTACCCAGGTAAATGTCACATACAGATTCTTGCCAGAAGTACTGCTGCTGAGCCTCTCTTAACAGTCATGTATGTCAGACAGAGCAGTGGGATGCTGTACAGATGTATGTCAATATCTAGTAGGTAGTTTGTGGCCATGGCACCCGTGTACCAGTCATTACATGTCATTACATGTCAGGCCAGACAGTGGTGTGTTACTGCATAACTTATGGTGGCATATGTATGCCAGTTAAGTGTTATACCCATCTACATGGCTGTTAA